>NW_017259243.1:659837-667014 GCF_001594045.1 Atta colombica | reverse complement strand
TATATATATATATATATAACGCTTTACGTTAATCACGACTAAACGTCCATTTGATATATCGACAGTTAGGTTTAAGATCAAATCATGCCTTCGATTTAAGTAAGTTTAGAAATTAATCATTTAAGAATTAAGTACAATACTTATGGAGAGCTACCACGATCAGTATTACTATTAATACTTCAACAATTTTAATGCTTTAGCTATCGATATATTATGTATCATTAATATAACATATTTATATTATTAGTATACGATCAATGTACATTTTTCGTACTATCACTATAAATGTAGTAATTACTGATCGCGATACTCTTTGAAAATTGTTTTTCAAGTATAGACTTTAAAATTTCTTTTCAGTAATTTTTTAGCATTTTTCGCGGTATTCGCTTATTCAGTAAATACTAAATGCGCATATGAGAGTTCCTTTTATTATTATTACAATGTATCTTGTCAATACTGTCCTGATAGTGTTGCAATACTTGTTCTACATACTTATACAACTAAAATATTTCTCAAATTGCAAATTAAACATTAATTAGCAAAATCAATAGATCCTTGGACTTACAGATTATTGTTTTTGGAAATTTTTTTGTATTCGTAAATTTTTTAATTTGAATTTTTAGGTCCATGCACAGATCTTTAGATCTGTAGATTCTTGTTGATTCTTGCTGTTGATTTATAGATTCCTGAGTATATAGATTTTTGCCCTCATATATCCTCAGATAAGAAGATTCTTGGGCCCATATAGAGTCTTAGATGTACAGATCGTTGATATCACATAAATCTTTGAATTCATAAATTCTTTAAGTTTATATATCATGATCTGCATTTCTATATTTCATGCATCTTAACGCATCTTTGTTTTTATATGTTTTTGCATCTTCGCGCACGCATACACAAACTCGGATCTATAAAATCTTGAACTTTTCACATCAATTTCATACCTTTCTACGCCAATATTCGTTCCAAATAAACTCATTTCTGATCAATCGTACTTTGTAAATTTTTAATCAGGAGATTTCTTAGATTTATGCATTATTATTAAACATCAAAATTTTTTTAATTTTAACATCAAAATTAAAAAATACATTTAAATTTAAATTCTCGTAAATTTTCTAATTAATTGTATTCAATAAGTTCAAGTAAATGTAAGATTGATATGAATATTTTTTTCTACTTCAAAATCTCATATCCATAGATCTTTGAATTCGTGATTTTTTTCAAAAATTCTTTTAACTCTCACAGATCGTTGGATTTGAATAAATTCCTGTGAATGTAAAATTTTTTTTTAAATTATTGTCACTAATTCTCTTTATTTTCTTCATGTACTATTTAAATTGAAATACATTCTTTTGATAATCCAAAACATTAAAAAATTTGCGAGTCCAAATCCGAGCATTTATGAGCTCAAAAATTAGTAGATTCAACAATCTGTGAATCCGAGTGTCTCTGCATGCAAGAACTCATAGATTCCAAGAATTTCTATCGCATGAAAAATGCATTATATAGAATCATAGATCATCATACACATTCAACATATTGTGTGACAATAACTATTGATCGCCTCTTTAATATCCGTATCTTTGCTTATACTTTTTCATCATACTCTGTAGCAGATTTCAATATAATAACACTTAATTTTAACTCTCAATTGAAAATATCCGGAACAAAGGAATACAAGTAACAATTGTCAACATACAAGACAACTTATGTATCAATATGAGTATAGCCATGTAAATCAAATTTCCACCTATATCGTAATATAATCTGTATCTCATTAAACGTAAAAAATCTGTATTTCAGTAAACGTAACGTAAGTTGAGACAAGTTTTAGTAACACAATTTACTAAAGTAAAAAAACCTGACTGTTATACTTTAGTTGTAAATCTCGGTGAGATTTTTTAACAAATTTTTTTCATTTTTATAAAGATTTTATCTTTGTTTCTTCAGTACCAATATTTGGAAAAATTTCGAACATAGAAACTTTATACATAATTTATAACTTTATTCAACAACTCGATAGACAATTTCGCGTCGCTTGTGATTAATTTTCTCTTGACACATTATTATATCACTCAAAGTTTTAAATAACGTTACAAGCAATGTTTATCATTGTTACTTAACAGCGATTAGTCCAAGTGACATACTTGTACCCCTTTGTACCTGCTGTTTTTTATTAAAATTTGCCAAGTACCACTTCTCTTACCAATGCCCAAAAATTTCAACATACTGACATGCCAAGATGTATCATAACGCGATGGGCAAAACACACTAATGTAATACATCTACATGGCTGAACTAAGATCATCGATCATCCGCAGTGCCATGACAATCGGCTGAGCTTGACTTTGTGAAAAGAAATATGTGTGACGCAAAGCTCAAGATATCTAACTGGAACGGTCGGTGGGCTCTTAACTAACTAAGGGAAAACTTCTCTCTCTCTCTCTCTCTCTCTCTCTCTCTCTCTCTCTCTCTCTCTCTCTCTCTCTCTCTCTCGCGCGCGCGCGCGAATTAAGTTTTGCGAACGATCGACTAGCCATCGATGGTCGAGATCACTCCCCGTGACACAACCCTGGCAGAAATAAGAGAGGATACCGCCCGGCTTTTGTGCGGGATTGTTCATTTCACCTTTCTTCCCTCCCCTTTGGTTTTGTGCATCTCGATTGTAGTTGATTACTTCATTGAGTTCATTTTCTCGTTTATGTTGCTATTCCTTTTTGTTCAATTTCTCTTTTTCTTTTCTCTTTATTTCTTTCTCTCGTCTTCCCTTTTTTCTTTTTTCCCTTTTGTATCCTTCTCTTGGCAATTGACATGATAGATGGATAACGCTGTTATAATCGTTGTAAGTACGATGAAGACGATGAGCTGATGAAATGATGATAGTGAGAAGAAGTAAGGCTAATCCGGAGCGGTATCATCGGGCAGAGAGAAAACCGGATGGTACAGGGTGTGATCGCGGTCGGCCAACGAGGCAGGTTAAAAAAGAAATGTCTTCTTTCTGTTCTATTCTCTTGCGGCTTCCTACTTGGACGCGGTTAGTAGCGATGATGATCTGATAGGGTTTAGTCCACCATCAATTCGAAGTGCACCGAGCCACGTCTCTCAAATCTGTCGTGGATGATGTTGTGCGCCCATGCCTTACATTCGATATTAATGAGTACGCCGTCTGTAATAAAATCAATAGATGTTAATTATTTCATTCCTACATACATGTTAGTCTTAATGGCTGCGTTCAGCAGAGCTAAACTGATTAATAAGCGCTCAGAGATTTTTTAATATTGGCTCCTATACTTAGATCCAGCAAAGAACTAAAGACAAATTGTATTAAAGAACTAAGCGTTCATTAATGAGTTTTCCCTTTTCTGCTGAACGTAGCCATTGACTTCCAACTTATACTCTAATGAACAAGATTCAACTGGTTTTTAGACATTTAAATTAAACTTCAAATGTTGAAAGATAGAAGAGCTATCATAGTAATATATAAAAGTTATCATATTAATATTTAGAATATATATTAAGAAGTTGTTTTCTATTTCGAACATATTATGTTAATATTAAAAATAATATTAAGCGTATATGTACACTTGGGCTTTTCGAAGAACACAGCTACAAGAGGGCTCAAATATCCTTGGGTATTCTTAAATGGGAAGTAGTAGCCAGGAAAACCTCGACGTGGTATGTATTGAATTGCACCCATATTCTCCACATCGGCAGGGTTTTCACCAGCACAAGACACCCAAACAGTATCCAATCTATTGGCTTTTTCTTCTTGTCTGATATGCTCCTTAAGATCCGCTGGCATCAAAGCCGGCAAATCTTTGGTATTGTTATAAAATTTCGGTTCCCATCCAAAAATCTAAAATAAATTTAAGATATGATTTTGTTAAATCGACATTTTTGTATAATTAATATACCCAGTCATTTTAATTGCTTTCGAAATTTGAAATATTAAATGTATCTTTGAAAAATGATAAAGCTAATATTTTATATTCCCAAAAATTGATTTTTTTTTAGTAAACCTAGAAAAAATGCTAAAACGTAATAAACTAACAAGAAAATTTTTAATTTAATAAGTCAATAAAATTTTAAAATATTCTTAATCATTTTTTTTTGTTGATATATTATAGAAGAGAAAATGATTTTTAAAAATTATAATTTATCAATTTAATATTCGATTTTTCTTCTTGATCTTGCATAAACAAAGTTTCAATTTAAAGATTCAAAAAGAAAAAATCAAATAACAAGCAATTGGCGCTGTAAACGGTATGTATAGTTTCTGTTTCTATAAAATAATTCTATATATTATGTCATTACTTATATATGTTTTGGCTAATTTTTTAGCCTTCCTCAGCAAAAATTTCACTATATATGCAATATTACAATACGTTGATTATTCGTTATATACGTTGATTATTATAAAAATGAGGAGCAACTTCTCCTCAGTGAAATATCGATACTGTTCTATCTCACATAGGTCTTCGTTATTTTCTTTTTAACCAATGACACATTTGACAATTTTGTTAACTTATATCGTTTATTCAATTTTATTACTATTATTTTATACATTTATCATTGCCTACACCGATAATTTTATTATAACTAATTTATTATAACTATTAACTTTGTTATTGTAATAATGTAATCATACCAATATAATCATCGGTTACATCATTATAGGATTTCCAGTCATTCATTACCAGCTTTCAAACTGGAAATATAATTTTATTCTATTATGGAGAAGTGTTACTGCCACGGGATGATATCGACTATTACTTTATTATATAATGATTTTTATACAACGCATGGATAATCAACGTATTGTAATATTATATTACGTACTGAAATTTTTGCTAAGGAAAGAAAGGATTAGCCGAAACATGTACAACTAATGATATAATATAGAATTATTTTATAGAAACAAAAACTGCGCACCGTTATAGTGCTAATTCCCAATTGCCTGTTTATTTGATTTTTTCTTTTTGAATTATTATCTTGGAAATTTAGTTCGTAATTTATTTACCACTTTCAATTTAAAGAGTTCTATGAAAGTTTAGCAAGTTACATAAAAAGAATACACAAACCTTATTCAGTTTCAAAAAAATGCAAGGTGCGGATCTGCTAAAACCATATTTGTTGAGCTTCGTGCATTGTCCCCAACTCGTCATGTCTACATCGCAGACTTTGCCTGCTGGTGCTGGCCTACCGTAATCGCAATTTACTCTCTCGTAGTTCGCACCCGGTGACCTTTGATATTCTGTATTGTATAGAAATTATATTTTGAAAATCATATATTAATTTCATATTGGTTAGTTAATAAATATTTGATTTAATAACTGATTACGTAATATATTAATTAATTAAAATATTTCTTCAAAATAATAAATGCTCTTGTAGAGTAATTAATTTGATCTCATTTTTTGCTTTTATAATGATTCATCATGAAATTGAGTTCAAAGTATGTATGTGTGTACTACATGAATTACTATATGAATTTCTTTGGAAAATTCGTGTAGTCACAAATATTTGTTTGTTCACATAAACTATATTGATATTGAAAACTCGTTTTCGTTCTTCATATTAGTTAGTCATAAATAATTGTTGTGTATATACACATATGATCAGTTTCATAATATTATATGTTAAGACTGTGCACTTCGCTCATGTGTGTCTTTCTTACCTTCCAAAAATTTGTCCAATTCTCTAGTCCAGTGAAGATAATTACCCTCATCGCTAGCCTTGTACCAAATCAAAGTACTTTCGACGTTGCTTTCAGGAGGCATAGGCCTAAAACCGAGACCCGGATTGCTGCCAATCAGCGAATTATCTAGCTGCCACTTCGGCGCGTTCGGATCCAACGTTTGATAGAACACAGCGAGCATCGCACCGAAGAAGCCGGAGAGGACGGCATAGAAAATTACGTAGAACAGCAAAATTTTAGCTGAAAATATATTTGCTTATATAAATCTCAATGCCATTAAATTTATAGATTTATAATGCTAAAAATCATATATTTTCTTTTAGTTTAAAAATAATTTAAATGTCATTTTCCAAATTCAATTCTTTATCTATTTATCAATTATATATCTATAATATATTAATATTCATTAATCTAAACTAAAATTAATCTATAACTAAAAAGATTAAAACACATAGACATTTTAACATATATACTATGTAGATATAGATAGATTTTACTAACTATAAAAGCTTTTTTATTTATGATATAAAGTCATATACGCACATAATTAAAATTACAATTTAATTTATGATCAAAACAACAGACAAGAATTATTTATTAAAATACATAATGTCATATAGCTCAAAGTATATTAAATAAAATAAATGTAATACGAAGAGCTACGAGCCAAACCAATTCAAATTTAATATAATAACTAATAAATAATATAAAAATAACTGAGAATATAAACAAACAGATGTTTCAATTTTCTTTAAGTCATTAATCAATGTTAAAACGTGTAATAATTAGAATTAGAATATAATAGTAATAGTCAAGATTGAGAATAAATACATAACAAAATATATTATATAGACTTCGATTAGATGTAATCCGAAAGAATGATTCGATGTAAAAGCCTCGCATGTAACATTTCATTTGTTAGTCACAATTTCTGAAGAATCGCAGTACAAGATTTTATGACATAATATGGTAACGCCAATACATAGTTCATAGTAGTCGATAATACATCTTATAAGTAATCAATCGAATAAAATAATAGAAAAATCTGATCTTAATATAAAAATACAGAAATGTATTAAGTAAAATGAAAAAATAAATTAATTCCATGGAATTTAAAATATAAAATGTAAAAAAAAAAAGAAATGTGTACATAATAAATGTATCTTTATAAGTGAAAATGTAAGGTTGGATAATGCTAAGTTAAAAAGTTAAGTTAAAAAATTAAAAAGTTAATTAATTTTAATTTCATTTAGTTACATTTTAAACTTTTAACTTTTTAACTTTACTTAGTTACATTTTATCGATACTATTAATTTTTAATTTTTTTAAAGTTAACATCAAGATTGGATAGTTATACGAATCCTATGGATTATACATTCATGCTTATACATTCATGTCTGTCGATGTATTTTTCTAATTTCAAATAATTTCAAATATTTCATTTACGTTTCAATAAAAAATAAATAGGTTTGAAAGTAA
>NW_017259243.1:655095-659737 GCF_001594045.1 Atta colombica | reverse complement strand
ATATATATATATAATTTTTTCCGAGCTAAAATCATGATTTTCTCGAAAAAAAAGCAAAAGTGCAATTTACTGCTTTGTACAGGGATTATATTTTAATGCTCCAGAATAATCACAAAAAGATGATCATCCGTGAAATACATATGTGTGTCTCTCCTTGTTAGTTAAAAAAGTTTGTTAGTTAATTTTTTAATTTAGTTTTTTAATTTAAGTTTAAGTAATTTAAATTTAAGTTTAAGTTAAAAAAAAGTTAATTTGAAATCATAAAATAAAATTAATTTAACTTTTAACTTTCCAATTATTTTTTTTCATTAATTTAATTCAATTAATATCACTATAGAGAGATTAAATTTTATCTTAACTTAGTTAAAAAAAAATTTACTTTACTTAAATTTACAAGACTGTTAACTTTAACTTAACTTAGTTAAAAAAAAGTTAATTTATCCAACCTTGCAAAAATGTGTTATGGTATATAATAAAATGTAATAAAGTAAGATCAAGTCAATATATAAAATAGAGATTGGCGTGTAAGCAAATGTGATAAAGATGATCGTTACTGTCTAAAATACTGTTGTAAAATATGAAAATCAAACTAAAGGAAAGAAATATTATCGGAAAAGTAAAAATAGGAGTGAGGAAAAGAAAAAAGAAATTAGAAAGGGGAAAGAGATTGTATAATATGAAGATAGGATTCAGGTAATGATTCCGTGTCATTATGCTTATTTAAGGCCTTTTTGTCTTTTTATATAAATCATTTCTGAAATTAGTCTTTTGTTATAAAATGGTTCACTACCTCTAAAATTTTAACACTTTTCTAATCAAAATCATGTTTAAAATTAATTCGATGCTCAGAAATAACTGACGGAGATCCTATTTTTTTTCTTTATATCTGATATATATTAACGTAATCTAGCTTTTAATTTTATTTACCAACACTTGCCTCACAATTCTCACAAGAGATTTTGTAAATTACATCTTGGTGGGAGTATAAGTCGATGTGGTTTTTACCTCTTCTCTCTTATGTAATTTTTTAAGGTATTAGGAATAAGATAATTTGCAACCAAGATAGTGAACCAACACACATCTTATAACAAAAGACTAATTTCAGAAATTTCATATAAAGAGACAAAAACAGAGTTTAAATAGATATAATGACACGGAATCATTATCTAAATCCTATCTTTTATATTATACAATTTCTTTCCTTTTCTTAGTTTTCTTCTCCTTTTCCCCACCTCTATTTTTATCTTTTCCATACCGATAATATTTCTTTCCTTTAGTTTGACTCTCATATTCTTATTTTATAATAGTATTTTAGACAGTAACGATCATCTCTATCACATACGCCAACCTTTATTTTATATATTAACTTGATCTTATTTTATTATATTTTACTTTATTATATTTTATTATATACCCTGACTACAAAATATATTTCACTTATAAAGGTATCAATTTTATATTTATTATATACACATTTCTCTTTTTTACACTTTATATTTTAAATTCCATAAATCTAATTTACTTTTTATTTTACTTAATACATTTCTGTATATTAACAGATTTTTCCATTATTTTATTCGATTGACTTTGTAAGATATATTGTAAGATATATTATCAACTGCTACGAACTAATTTTGCACAAGATACGTTCTTCTCAAGAAATATTTTTATTTTTATTTGTATATAAATATTACAAATATTTATGCAACTTTTACGCTTTGAATTCAATAAAAAATTTAAATGTTGCATTAAGCAATTGGATGCTTTCTTTAACGAGATTTTTATTATTGTGCAACATATGAAAAAAGTATATCAAGGCTAATTCTATAAAATCGATCGAAACTACTCGAAACGCGAAAGCTGCTTTATTACGTAACTACAAATCAAACTTAGTTTTTTTGAAACACGTATATCTATTATATAAGATATTCAATAAAATTTTTATATTATATTTTTATATTAATGTGTTAATTATTATTATTTGTGCCAAAACATTTTATTTTATGCCAATACTTCTTCAAAAAACAATGTAAATAAAATTTCGAATTTTATAATAAAAATATACCGATTGGTTTATTTTGTATATAATATCTTTTGGATTTAAAACAATGCATAATAAATAAAATTTTGAATTTTATAAGATAATGAAAATATCGATTGGTATATATTATATATAATATCTTTTGGAACAACGTTTTTGCTTTAAATTTTAAAATATTCATTAAAAATGCGATTATATTAGCTTAAGAACTGATAATTTAGCTAATATTTGATTAATATAATTAATGAAAAACCAAAATATATAGAATATATCTAATTTAGAATTAAAATATTGAAGCCAATATATAAAATATATTTTATGAACATAACTTTTATTGTTGCTATCGTTTGTTAGTTGAAGGCTGGAGCTCCGAGACAATTATGATCTGGCGTCTAATTGACCTGAATTGGTATTAGGTAAGCGATACCATGCATTTGTTACACAAATCATTGACGAACATATTCTTACGCACGCAAAGCGATATATCTTCCAAGAGATGGATTCTCTAAATTGAAGATATCAATTGTAATTTTATAATTATTATAAATTTATTTTTTAGAGATAAAAAATTAAATTTTCCTATATTAAATTTTAATGTATATTTATTTATAATGTATAAATTTTTAAAACTTTTTTAAAGCTTTTTTTTATAAAAAATGCTTTTAAATGTCATGTTTAACTCTTCGATTCGAAGATTATACTCTTATTATAATTCTCATGTCATGTTTAACTCTTCGACTTGAAGACTATACTCTTATTATAATTCTCTAATTCATTACATAAATCTTCCCTCTCGTCAGATTTTAATAAATAAAATTATTTCTAAAGTGCAATCAATTATGTTTTATTTTATTATGAAAGAATATAAATTACAGTATAAATTATAGAGAGATTAGAGAAAAAAAGATTTCATTTTTAAACGGAAATTTTTCGTTTAGTTTTAACATTATTAGTTATCTGTTTCTGAACGATAACATGATGCATGTATAGATTTCGCTTAATCGAATAAAGCTTGCGCCGGATCATAATTGCATTGAACCTTAATGTATTCACACTGTAATTAAAAAATGGGTAATTACAAAAGTTATAAATTAATTACAAACACATGCTCGCGGACGTTCATAACATTCCATTTTTCTCATTTAACTGAAAGTAATTATTTAATAAACGAATTTTGAGAGGGAAAATATAATAACTGACGATTCTGAAAGTAAAATATACTTTATTTCTCATAAGAAGTGTTTTATGAGTTATTTTTCCTAATATAACTATTTTCGAAATATATATACATATAAATATTTAATATTACATATCTAATATAAAAAATTTAATATTATATAATATTAAAAAATTATATAATATTATATACATAATAATAATATGTAATTTTTACTGGCTATAGCATATTTTATTACATAAATAGAAAAAGAAAACTCAATGTAAAAATTATATTATAGTTGATAAGGTAATTGAATATCTCTGTCAAGTCTTCCAAAAAATAAGGAAGTAATTATTCTAATCTTTTAATTTTTTAACTTTAATTTCAAATATCAAGACTATAAGCTAATACAAAAAAAAATAGTAATCAACTCTCTATTATATCAATAGCTCTTAATGTCAATGACTGCATGTTCATCAAGTCGCTACGGTAACATTTCCACTGACTTTTCTCGAGATATCGATCGACACGATGTGGAATATAACGATGCGTACTGACAGTGTGCTATTAGTACTATGATGTGATATTAATAAGTAATGCATAATTACTAATTATGTCAGCTAATTTGTAATATGCCGTGAGATATTACAAATCTCGTTAATTTGCGAGAACTTTTTGTCACTTGTCAAAAAATTTGCAGAATCGAACTGAAATGTAGGACATTCGGCTAAAAAAATCGGCTGCGTTAGTAGTGCGCAGACGCTAACACTATCCAGTATAGAAATCAGACCATACCATTTCTGTGAGATGGTAACGGAGACGGCTTGTATTGATTTTGGCGGAAGTCGATCGACTTCAACAGAAAAGACATAGAGAAAGCAGTGAAAAAGAGATAAATAATGGAGAGAAAAGGAAAGACCAAATAGAAATATAATAAACATAAATGGATTAAAATTATATGAAAAAAATTGTAAAAAGAATATGTATCTTATTATAATAAATAAAATATCAAAACATTCAAGAAAAAAAATTTTAAATCGCGATATATATTTTCGATCGCTTAATAAAATACCCGTCAGTTATTTAAAAGAATCATCCTATTGAAAGCTTCTGATACCTTCACTCGTATATTTTCTCCTGTTCCTATTATATCTCAAGCGATAGAATATAAAAATAGAACAACGGAAGTCTCCAGCGAGGTCGCACCTCTCCAATGTACGGATGAAGGAAACCGCAAACTTTGATTTCGTTGCATAAAAAAACTTCAAACTAAAGCAGCAGATAATAATAATAGTAAACTCTTTCTATGATTTTCTATGATTTTCCTCCTTACGAGAAAGAGAATTTCATTATTATATATAAATCTTTTATATTATAATATATAAAAAAATAATAAATTATAATTATTAATAGCTAAAAATATAAAATAAAAATTATATTGA
>NW_017259243.1:650100-655037 GCF_001594045.1 Atta colombica | reverse complement strand
AAATCATAAATTAATAATATTATTAAATTATTTATACACGCACGTAGAGTTTATAAGAATTTATTTAAATTATTTGTATTAAAGTAAAAAATTTAATTTTTCATTTTAAAACTTTAAAAGTATTATTAAAAAATAAAAAAATGCAACAAAATATTTATTAGTAGTAAAAAACAATTTCATTTTTAAAAAAATTAAAAGAAATAAAATAGAATTAAAAATTAGAAATTATTAAGCTTATTAATTGCGTATACAAACTTCTCTTTAATAATAAGAAATAAAAAATATCAGCTTATCAAAACAGGATGTGCGTAACAGTATCTAACTAAGGAAAAATAGTCACAGTTAATAAACTATAGTATTCTGTTGGAAACTTTATATTTATCACAAGATATTTTCGGTGTACCTTGTGTACATAAACGAACAGAAATATTTCAGTCTGCATTGGAATCATCGTCGGATCGATTAATGTATTAGTATAATAGTTAGCCTAGATAGTTTCAATATAAATGTATTCGGCTACTACTTATTTAAAAAGAAAATATCAAGAAATGTTCAAATTTTATTCGATTATTCTGCCTTTGCTTCGTGTTGATTTCTTTAGTTAGTTTTAGTTTCGTTACGTAATCAACTCTATTAAGAAAATTGTCAATACAAATCCAATTTTATCTATTTATATCATAATCTATTAAAAAATATAATCAGTATATATTATTATTTCTTCAAACTTAATTCTTCCGAAAAATCTTTAAATTTTAATATCAAGTGCTACATAATTTCTAAATTAGTATTCCATTTAAATAAACAATTTATGTAAATTTAAAAATTAACATCAGTTTTTTTTATTATTTGCAAAATGCATTCCTCATTTTTGTACTTTTTTATTTTAACATATACTTACGGTCGATAAGTAGTAAAGAGCATGCGAAACCTTATGCTGCATATAACACTTCCGATGAAGGAAACTATCTTACGTAACACGTTCATCAATAGATAAATTTTTGCTTCTATGAATAGTTATTTTGTATAATAGCACAACACGTGTTATGACTAATACCATTTCAAGTTATACATTAAGTCACGTTTTTACAAACTAACAAGCACGTAGTACAAAGTATGTTACAACAATTCTAAACATGTAAATTCATATATGTAAACTGAAGTAATGATATTAAGGCTGTGTTCTAAAATTCTTTGCCAGTGTTGAAAAAAAATATATAATATTGTACGTAACAGAAACTGTAGATTTTCAGCGCTAGCAGTCAATTTTGGAACACAGCCTTAATAGATAAAATCATGAATAATCTCATAAGCAAAATTCTCAAACAACTTACAAAGAATAAAAGTTTCATATCAACTTTATTGATCATAATTACTGTACTGAATAAAAATAATATTCACTTTTCTTCTCTCTCTCTCTCTCTCTCTCTCTCTCTCTCTCTCTCTCTCTCTCTCTCTATCTCTCTCTCTCTCTCTCTCTCTCCCCTCTCTTTCTCTTTCTAGTAAACATTTCAATTTTGCTTGAAAATATTCAAATAAAATATTTTATAAATTTATTGAATTTACTTAATTTAATAAATATAATTTATTAAATGTTATGCTGAATGTATTTAATTACTTAATCTCAACTTTTAATAAATATTTTAACATTATTATAAAACAGATATATCTAAAGATAAATAGAAATTTACACTAATGTGGATGTCAATAAACAATTTAGATCAAGTAAAAATTATAATTTAAATTGCAACAAATAATCAGCATATTATATAATATAAAAATAAATTGCTATAACAATAAAGAAAAATCGCGACAAAATTTTCCGATCTAAGAAATGTCATAGTGACACACACAATTACTATCCTCTATGTATTATTACGTAATGAGACTTCGTCATATATAACCTTCGACTATCCGTATCTTTTGAAATTTTCATATCTTTCATACCTAATATTAGTTAACAAAAGTTGTTTTATTAATTTTGTATATAAAGAATATGAAAGATAAAACAATAAGAAGATACATTACAAGTATATTTAATGCCATTAATTTAACAAGTTAACTCTAGTGAAAATACATATTTTTCTAATTTCTGATATCGAATAATTTTTTACTTTTGATTTTAACTTGTTTACATAACTTACATAACATTCAATATAATAGAGATCAAATTCATTGACAAAGTTGTATAAATCATTGTGCAACATTGATGCACAGATTTAGCATGTAATTCTAGCTTCGTCTCATATTCTTCTTATTTTTATTAATACACATTTTTTAATAGTTTCATCTTAATTGTATCGTAACGCTGAATAATGTAAAATCGGAGTACCAGATTAACTGATAGTAAACATTCTAATCTAATAAACTATGGCTACATTCCAAAATGTACTGCCAATGCTTGAAAATCTATAGTATGTGTAATGTAAATTATAGATTTTTAGCGCTAGCAGTGAATTTTGGAACACGGCCTTGTTATATTTATATTGACTATGTCATATATTTTGATCGATAAATTTTACAGATAACATAAATAACGGTACATATTCCAAAAAAGTGTCTTATAAAAAACAATTTTTGAACATTTCATAAAAAGACATCTTAAAAAAAATATCTTTAAAACATCTTTTAGACATGCTGTTATTTAGAACTAATCTTCCTCCAATTTTGCATGTTCGATCATTAATAATAATAATAATAATAATAATAATAATAATAACTTTATTGAGATGCAGAACAATAAAAAAATCTTAGTATAGGTCAAACGAAATGTAATGGAAGTAATTGGATCGGGTTAAAGAAAATGAAAATGGAAAATTCCATAATAATTTCCGTATTAATTTCAACTATTGTTACTAGAGAAATTTTATCATCGTAAATAAATTATTTCAAACGTATTTTGTAAAACACGTTCAATAACATACACATTCTAGAAAAATTCTAAAAATTTAGTGCACGAAAAGTGTGTTGAAATAATTTTTATAATTTCCTTGGCGTACATGTTCCATAATTGGATTATAATACTGTCAGAATGCATGTGATTTTCTCGCTTAACTTGTCATTTGTCATGCAAAGCGATACAAACGAAATAGTATGATGTATAACATAAATATGAAAACAGTTTGAATGATAACGCTTTTCAACGTAAGCAATATACTATCTAATCTACACTCGCACACGGATTGGTTGAACCGCTATTTAGACTCAGTTCCACAACTCACGGTTAACTCTTAATTAAGGTTCAACTTATTCCTCATTTCTTTTCAATTCTAGAATTGAAATGAGAAATAAGTTGAACTTCCATTAAGAGTAAACCGTGAGTTGTGGAACTGGGTCTTACGTTACTTTCATGTCTAAAGATATTCTTTAACGATCGAATCGTTAAAGACATTATAGTGACGTAATAAAATGCAAAGGATTAAGCCTCTACGACCTATAATTTCCACAAATAACGTACTACCCTACTTATATCTACATTTTTAGTATCAAATTTTACAAGATTAAGTACGTGACTTTAAGATAAGGACATCTCGATTCTCTTTATTAATTTGATAACAAAATTTGATAATTAGAGTCAGCATTTATCTCTCAGAAAATAATCTTGCGCACAGAGGGGCGGGTCAAAAACGCAAGGACTCAAGAGGAGAGAAGCTGATATTATAATCTCTAAAGAGAATATTATATTGCCGTTAAAAAAAACTCACCCCAACTAGCGCCAGTGCGGCCCAGGAATTGTCCCGTTTCGGAGTTCCAGAGGAAGACGCGGAAGCCTTCCCATTTCCCAAGCTTTGGCGGCGGAGAGTAAAACTGCTCGACTTTTTTGCCCTCCATCTCGCTCTTACAGCGACTCCCGACGGGGTGAGAAAAATCGAGTGCGAGAAGAAAGGGTGGAACTCCGGGCGACAGCAGAAGATGTAAGAGAAGAACGCGCTGCCACCCGAAGAGCGTGCTGATCCCTCTCGAGGGCTCGAGGACTTCCTTCCTCCGGCGGAACGTTGGCCGCGATCGAACAGCTCCGCGGGCGAGGGCGCAAAAGAAGGAACGGTCGATTCGTGCCCCCGTCTGGAGGAGCCGCTGCTGTCGGGCGCTCTCGTCCGGCGAAGGGTTGAATATTGAGCGATCGAGGCTGGCCTGACCCCCGCGAGAGAGGGTCTTCAGTACCTATCCTTCCACCACTCTGCCACTCTCTCACCCTCTTGCCCCTCCACGACGCACCCTCTATGACAGCAACGCGCCGGCGTGACCACGCAGACGCGTCAATACGTGATTTCCTTAGCACCCCTCCCGCGGCACACGATCACCCTTGTTACCCATCCCCCTCTCATCCATCTCTTCTTCTCTCCCCCTCGTAAAATCCGAGACCAGGTGGCTCCCCCACCGACAATCACCGACAATGGCGGGCGATGTACCACGACGATCTCGCGACCAACCCCCCGCTGATTTCGGGCCTCCCCGGCCGTTTCGTTTTAGGAGCTTTCGATCGACCCCCGTTCCGCAAAAACGCGACTGTTCAGAACAGAACTTATGCGACGCGATGCGCAGCCGGCTCGCGTATGCGTATTAAGTCTCTCGCAAAAAGATGGATAGAGAAGGGAGAATGAGACTTAGGAAGGGTGAGGAGGGATGCTATCGAGAACGTGTGAGCGAGAGGGGAGGAAAGCAGATTATGGGTCACGTGGAGTCTTCGACTGCCGCGCGACTGCGAAAGCTCGAGTGGGAATAAACGGTTCGGTATTTTCCGCGGTCTTCAAACTGCATTCATTACCGAAACACTGTTGCAATTATCCTCCAGTGATATGCACAGTAATGTTATACTCCGATAACATATCCAATACGTAGTACTTTATAAGCAACTTTTTACATGTCCATTCCGATGTTATTGTCAACTGACATACTTATATTTAATCTTAATCATCGTTAATCTCGAAATCAGCAAAAGT
>NW_017259243.1:638269-650000 GCF_001594045.1 Atta colombica | reverse complement strand
ATTAATATAATTAATACAATAAATATTATAACATACAATGTAAATAATAAAATAAATTGCAATTTTAAATAATGCCATTTGTCTACTAATATTGTACTTTTATTGATGTTAATCCTTTTATGTAACTTTTAGAATATTCTAATATTTATTTTTCTATTTCAAAGTTATCAATTAATAATAACATAGCTGCCAATTATGACAATTATTATCGAGTAACAACTGTTAATTAATGTATCGCAATTAGATCAATTAGAAAATAAATTAACGATTTACAAGATTCTTCACGAATATTTTATAACAAATTATTGGCTCTAATAAATTTTCAAATACTACTTGTATTTCTTCAAAAATATAAGTAATGTACAATGAGTTTTTTAAATTGAAAAAAAATTGATTAATTATCGTTGAAATTATAACTGCTTGGTAACAATTAGATTTAGGTAACAATTAGATTTAAGTTATCAAATTTATCAAGAGCAAATTTTGAATGTCATTTTTATAAAGTTTTATAACTGAATAGACTCACACGCACGCATTACGTATAAAAGTCGTTATACTTAAATTTAAAAAAATTGTGACGTCAAAATATTCAACGCGTTTTCTAATTTAATTAAAAATTTATAATTCATCTACCTGTAATCAGTGTAAAGTATCTTTTGACAATGAGCTTTTAAGGCGTCAAACTTATAAGCATTGCTTATAAGTCACGCTTTGTTATAATGTTCTGAAATTAATGATAATGCCATACCGAACACAAGCTATTATATAGCTTATTCTTACGTGATTTCTTTCCTAAAGCTGAAATGTCAACTGATATGATTAAATTAATATTAATATTAACTTAATATTACTAAATATGCTGCTAAGCATCTCGCATTTCCGCACCTTAGAGTTAAAGCGCATATATCTTTCTATTTTCTGACTAGGCATTTTATCAATAGGCCAGCAAAAATCTAATGATATGTTTCGCGATACAATTATACACATATATATATTAGATATGGGAAAAAGTTCGCGACGTTTTTTTAATGCCATCTAACGGAAAAAACGCCATGAACTTTTTCCCACACCTAATATATATATATATATACATATGTATAGATATTAATAGAATAAACGAAAACTATTACATTATTTTCAATGGATGCGGATCAATCTAAAAAAAATATAAATAACGTAAATACAGCATAAATAAATATGACAATTTCATCGGGCAGACCTTCGACTTGATATTAATTTTTTAATTATATCATTTAATTTTACGTGCTTTAAAATCAAAATGCGAATTTATACGTAAAATTATTTTAATAATCAATTGATAATCGTATGTACTAAACCAGCAATAAACCTTAATATTTATAACTAATAAATAATTTGATATTAAACCGACTAGTCGTTATACTATCAAAATTGTCATATTTATTTATTTTATGTTATACATATACATTCATTAGGTACTTACTTTTATTATTAAATGTGATTGGTTTTGGATTAAAGTTTCTGGTTTTGTTTATAAACTTTTTTGAGCTCGATTTATGCATAACACTTCATTTTTTGTATAATTAAAATTTTTAAGTATCAAAATAATCAGTTTTATATAAGAGAAATGATAAAAAAAAGGAATTTACTAAGAAAAAAAATTATTAGTCGATATATAAAGTACATTTAAATATTTCCAATAATATAATTACGTTTACAGGAATATAATTACATTTAAGTATTCGCGAAGATTAAATACATGCTAACAATAAGCTGTACGCACTTAAAAGTAAGGCTTTCTTATTTCTTTAGAAGAGTACGCTCTTAAAATTCTAGATCTTTTTCTTTTATTTATAATTTTATTATTTTTACTATACATCTTGTACTCCCTTTACATTTTTGTGACAAATGCGTAATCTAATCTAGAGTATCTCGTGAATTTCCTTTTTGATTGATCATTTCTATAAAGTTTTTTTTAATTCATCCATATTCACAACTTATGAACAGTAATATGTATTATTCACAGTCGCTATACAAATTTCGTTCGACACATTTTGTTGATATATATTTAACAACGGACGTAATCAACTTGTCTTAACACTCGAGAAGTCAAAGCGATTATTTTGACCCCTATCAAATTTTTAACTAGTAACCTTGATATTATTTGATAGAGTCTTGTACTCTTTTCTATCATTTTCCAGCCATTGTGCTCTTAGATTTCATAGCTCTTAGAAAAATTTCTAAGCCGAAACGACTCGAAAAATCAAAATATGACCTTAAAAGGATATAAAAAATGAAATCACGATGAAAATTATTCAAATCAATGTTGAAATATATTATTGATTTTATTTTGAATTTGTAATTGTCTGAAAAAGAATAAGGAACCGCGAAGATCAAGCCCTTTCTATCAACTTTTCTAGCAATTGTATATACATACACCACATATCGTCTTTCTAATATTCTTGTAATTTTTAACAGTAACAGGAACTGCAATATCTAATGCCCAATCATCAACCCTTTTAATATTTGAGGCTGATTTTACAAACAAGCTAGGGCTAATATTTTTCCAGGAACAATATTTCGGCCATTGATCTTTCCTCGCAAAAATTTACCCAAATGCGAAAAAAATGCTGCATCCAAGAACTGTAGGAAATGATTAGTGTAAAGTATATAACGGATAACTGATAGAATCTAATAGCAAATTCAATTGGACGCACAGTGCGCACTGGTGCACATTAAAAACGTCGTATACAAAATAACGTAAAGATATGTTTATAAATAAACATAAAAATCGATTAAATCGTGAAATACTCAATACATTTTATTGTACTATTAGGTAAAATATGTATTTCATAATTCGAAATACTTGCATTTCATTTTTATACTCAAAATTAAATCACAACGGCTTTAATATGCATCAATGCACATTAGTGCAATCGAATTCGCCATATACTATCTTTCAGATTTATAATGAATGAAGAATGTTAACAAAAAGTTAATTTGGTTTTAACAAATATTTCATGTAAAACTATATATTATTCATTTTTTATATTAGATTTCTTGACAACAATAAGCCTTGTTAAAAAAGTTTATGTGTCAAAATTTTGTTTTTTTTTTACATTCTTTACAGGCCAAATTCGTCAAAAATTTTTTCTTTATAATGCTTTGATTTTCAAGCAGTTTCCATTTCTCTTAATTATATTCCTAATATCGCTTACTTGCTACAACGACTAATTAAAAAAACAAAATTTTTCAGAAAAAGTCTGAATGTTTCAAATAATTAATATTTTCTAATATTTTAAAATACAATTTTGATATAATTATTGATTATAGAGGAATAAAATTATGTTCTTTTAAGGTATAATTTTTTCTTTTTTATATTTGTTTTTTTTTGCAAACTAAAAAAATAATTTTTGAATTATGCCGTTATTGTAGCAAAATTAAGCGGTATATATTTGATAAAATTCAATTATAATATAATGAGAAGGATAATGTGTCACAAATCAATCAATCGAAAAAAATATGCTTACTTTTAAATCGTAAAGCCTCACCGGACATTTAATATTAAATTTATTTCATTAATTGTTTCTCGATTTGCCTGTTATACAGAAATCACAGTGATGCAAATGTGAAACAACAATATTATATCTATTACATTGTTTACACGATTAGGAGAGACAATTTTTGTTGGCAACTTCTAGTTATTGAACAAATACATTATTTTATTAAACGAAAATTTATTTAACTTGATACTTTCTATTGATAATCCGTATAATTTAATTTCATTTAATAATTTTGCCATAATAACGAGTTTGACAACTTTGAAAAAAATTAAATAAAGTCTGAAGGCATTTTACATATTTCGGAAAATGTCCGATTTGGCTTATCAACGCTACATAATAATAATAGCATTTTAGTCGTTTCCGTAACTTTCTTAGCTCAAACAGCACAATTTCCTCCATTTTTATTGATTTCTCTTTATCTAGTTAATATATTTTCCAACTATTTTGTTCATTGCTATATCTATCGTCTTTCATTTTTGTTTTCTTTTTTTAATCAAAAATCACTTTTGCGTATTGCGACCGTTCGTACAAGAAAATATATGATTCTGTGAAGAGGAAAGTCTTCGTCTTTAAGATTCAACCATAAAAGTTCGTCCATGTACAAAGGGTTCGAGCTGTTTCGCATTCGCTGATGAAAATCCGAATGTTTTAAATGCACTAGCAATTTTGCTAGCGGGCTGCCTCATATTCAGCTTTACCCTGCGTTGCTCCCTAAGAGTCCATTGCATCAACAGTGTTGCAGCTTTGGTTAACTAATCCATTTCGTTTTTCGACATATTAAACAAGACTTACTTTGCATAATAAATTAACTATATAAATTTAAAAAATGTATTTAAAAACTTGTGTAAAATATGTAAACATGTATTATGTTGGATAGCTTAAAGCTAAAAAAAATGATATGGGTGATATCCTAAACAAAAAGATGGAAAAATTGACAAAACTTTTAAGTAAAATACATCATACTTATATATTTTACTGAGTCAATTTAAAAATATTCTCAAATCTACGTCAATGAAAATACGCTCCTTAAAAATTTGCAATTTTTAGAGACAGCGCAATTCTTCTATTTTAAATAATAGTTTCACAATGCAGACAATACAGAAGATTTAGTTAACCACGCTTAACACATTAATTGTTGCAACCAAACGCGTAAAAAAGCTTAACGTTGATTACGCTCAAATACATGGGCAATCGATAAAAGTCGTATAAAATCGTTTCAAATGCACGTGCAATCGCATGACTACTCGTGTATAAATAATATGAAGATCGCCATCTAACTACAAGTATAAGATAAGAAACAAGTTGTGAGCAGCAAAAACATATGTATAATTACGAAATATATATTATATATAGGATGCATATAACATATATTTCATGATTTTACTATAAACACACACACGCGCGCACGTACACACACACACACACACACACACACACACACACACACACACACACACACGCATGCACGCACGCACGCACGCACGCACGCACGCACGCACGCACGCACGCACGCACGCACGCACGCATACATGCACGCGCGCACTACATACGTAGGCACGCACGCATATGTAAGCGAACAAACACACATAGGAGCGCAACGGCAGCTAGATGATCGAACACTTTTGGTATGTTGTTCCTTCATTATTTTTTTCATTTTCCTCTCTCACTTTTTCCTCTTTTTTTTCTATCTTTTTTTGTTTCTGCCTCTTACATTCTATCTTTTTTTTGCGCGTACACACATACATAAACACATGCACACGCACACATCGCACAACATGCGTACTGTATACCATTTCGTATATATATTACACGCTTTTTTCTTTGTCACATGTCATTATCGGTTCATTGCGCACGTAAGAATCGAGAAAAATATATATACATAAAAACACGTCGTGACGCAATAACGATAGTAGAAGTAATAATTATAGTTTAATAGTAATAGTAGTAGCGTATAGACATGGTAGATTAGAAGTTAAAGTATCGTTTGCTAAATATATTCGAATCTCGTATAATTTTCGCTTCCTTTCCTGTTTGGGGCACAATATATCTTTTATCCTTTTCATTTGCGTTTTTCTTATAGCTACTCGTTAAGAGAATTTAGGGTATAGGAGGAAAAATAAGAGCACTGCCGAGATGGGAGTCACAGCGATAAGTAGCCAATAAGTGTCGCTGGAAGGACGTAAGTCACTATTTAAACCCAAAAATCTCTTAAAACGTATCCTATAGTAAAAGAAACACAGACAAGAAATTGTGTTTCATACAACGCGATCTTTCAATTATTTCTCGCTTCGCTTTTGCTCTTTCTTTGTACAATACTACTACATTATATATTACATTTAGTTAGATCACTTTTCAATCACTATCATACATAAGAACTTGCAAAAGGTGTACCCCATATCATAAACCGCGAAATGTCTTCAGTTAGAAAAATTTTGTCGCTGTCATTGTCATACTTGGCGTCGACGTTATCGTCTCCGTCATCGTCAGCATCAGTATTCACATTAATATCGTCATTACCATCGTTCCAATTATAGAATAAGGTATTTAGAAAAATTACCGAAAAATGAAAGAAGGAACAATATCGGTTGTCATCTCGCAACATCTTGTCCTTAAATCGATTCGCATTAGCGTACTGATGGTTACAATGACAGATGTGCTGGTGATGGTGACAGTGATGGTAACGGTGATGATGAAGATGATAGCGATGGTGATATTGGTGATGACGATGATGGCAAAAGTTGCGATTATAGTGGCGGTGATAATTGTGACGAGTGATAGCAGAGTGATCCATGGCAGGAGATCACTTGTCGGAACTCGGACACTCCCCAGGTTGCTTCATTATCGTGTAATCCAGTCGGTATTGGGCTGAAAGTAAAAGGATTTCGTGTTCTTTGTGATGACAATACGTGAATAATATGTGTGATTACAGGTGAAACCACTCAGTATTCAAGTGCTGGTTACACGTTTGTATATGCAGCAGTTATGAAACATTATGCTACAAAAAGCTAAAACAAATAATATAAACATACTAAGAATAGTGCATCTATAGGCATATTAAATTTATCCTAACTTGCATAAAATAATTCAAATCGATCATATTTTTTTCTTTAAAATATGGCTTTATATGAATAATTTTATGTAACATTATCTTCCTTTTCAATTTTTTATTTTTCAATTATCTAAATATTCACTTAAATAAAGGTTTTATCAAGATTAGATTAAATTCGTTTAAGAACCAGTTTTATTTTGATTACGCATCGAGTGAATCAAAAACGTTCTTTCTTCATGTAACGCAACGTTGTATTAAGAGGACGTACCTTTCTTCGTAATGTCTTCCATCGTCTGATCCTTGCAATCTATTGCGAGATGACTATTACTGCCACAGTTATAACAAGAGATCTTTGTCTGTGGTATTACCGCCGCTGCATACGTTACCACCGGCGTAGGTGGCATGTACGACGCTTGTACTGGTGCCGCGGCAGCTGCGTTCGGTGGTGGTGGCGGCGGTGGAGTGCTACCAGATGCGGGATGTCCCGTGAATGGATACATAATCTCGCCGTTCGGTTGATACGCTGGTTGATAAGCTGGTCGTGCGGATGGCCCATGCAAAAAATTGGAGTAAATACCGCTACTGGGACGTAATGTAGTTGGGAAGTGACCGTGTGGCAGATACGTGAGTTGTGAATGTGTCGGTGGCGCCGGGAAGGTGACACAGTGTGACAGACTCGGCGGTCCACTGTTACCATTGCCGGCCCCGTTCAGTATTCCCTGGCTCTTCTGTCGCATCGTGCGTGTCTGCGAATTTTTTCTGGTAAGTTGCCTGCTCTCCGGTGGCACCGACGATTGCATTGACGACTGCTGGGGTGCTGACACGACATGTGGCGGAGCCGTCGCCGTGGAATGCACCGGCGCGGAAGTCATATGGTCAGTAGCAGGCGGTGCAACGTTGTTGTCACCGCCACTGTTGCTACTGACCCACGGCGCAGCCGGTGGCGTCTCGGGGGGCGATCTACTACCGGTACTATCAGAACTGCTGCTTTGGGAACAGTGCCGGCTGCTCTCGGAGTCGAGTCGCAATGCTTGAAGTTGTCCAAGGCAATACACATGCTGAGCATTACACCTGAAAATATATGATACATATTAAGACAACTGGTTACATAATTCTTTAATGTTAAATATTAAATGTGAAGTATTATGTTCCAATCCCAAGCCTATTTGTTAAATCTATTAAAATTCTGTAAATATACAAATTTAAAAAAAAAAACATTTCTATTAGCTTTCGCTTATATCACAAAAAAAAACATTACTTCTTTCGTTTTAAGATTTCTTCTTAACTTTTTGATTTTTAATGTTTCTAACATAAGACAATTTAATTAAATAAAATATTATTTAAAGCACTGACAAAATTCATTCATATATACCTCGAATATCGATTTTGCATTCCAGCTACTGGTACAGTGAGACAAGCATAACATGGTGAATTCTGAGTTGTATACATTGGTGGTGCAGGATACATTTGTATTTGCGCCGGATCTATCGATGGCATACCAGGATAGCGCCGTACATTTGGAGTAGTCATATGATTGTGATAATGATGCACCGCTGGATGGTGTTCTTGTAGTGGCATTGATTTCCCGCTTGTACTATTGCTCGAATCCCCCAAAATCTCTATGCCAGATGCCTATAGAACAAATACAATATAAATTTAAAAAAAAAACGTTAAATACAACATCAATTTACAGATTATATTATTAAATTCTGAGAGTGGAAGTTTATAACTTTATTCTAATATTTTTAATTAAAAAATATGAAGCTTGTTTTACTTACAATATCTTATATATTATATATTATGTTTTTATATAAGATATCAATCAAAATATTTTCTTATTTATAAAGCTAATATTTATTATTAATATATTCATTAACACGTTATTCATTTCTTAAACTAACTAATTTAAAGTAAAAAAACCGTAAAGTTTTCAAATTATATTAAAGTTTAATTTATATAACACTACTTTCAATCAGTTTTTATTTTAAAAATTATCACAAGATGTCTCTCGATTCTTTGCTAAGAAAAAATTGACTCGAATTAAATAAAGAATTTTTGAAGTCTTCATATTTTATGTGCAACATTATATTTAAGCCTTACTTCATTCTCCATCGATTCGGCGAGTGAATGTGAGGTACTGTTTACGCTATCCAGCTTCTTATCCGTTGAAATTTGATTTAAGCCATTGCTGGTTTGACTTTTAACTATACTCCGCAATTGTCCCACTGCGTTCGGTGTCAAGCCGATGTCCCTTAAATCTTCATCACTCATTCTTCTGATCTATAATTCGCACATATGAATAATTCAGTTTCGCATACATATATGCAAATTATATTGTCTACTCGATTACTGTACAAAGATGATTTTGCTTACCTCATCGCGAGAGAAGTTCTGCAGATTACCCTTAAAATTCGGCATTTCTTTACTCAAAGTCTCTCGAAGGGAATCGCCAGAATTAGATGACCTAAGTCGTGGTGGTGGTGGAGGTTGTTTCGATTGAGTTGCCGAAATCAGAGTAGACGATGGGGTATTATCGATATTATGCCGAGAAAAACCCGACGAGTTCGATAAAGAAACGGATCGCGATGATGGGAGTAATGGCGATTGACTAGGAAGACTTCTGTTTGCACCGGGCGCTGGTAAAGGCGGCAGAGAGTTGTTGCTATTACTAGTAGTGTTCGAAACGGAGCTGCTTGTCTGGTTGTTTGAGACGCTCGACGATGTGAGACTGGTTGATGTGGATTGGGTAGATTGCGAGGATGAGGCGCGCGAGTTAACAGTCCTGTTACGGCCCATTGGCGAATTACTGCGACTAGGAGATCGTGATTGAGATGGCGAGGATTGGCGGCTGACTAAGGGGGAAGCGGGATAAGCTAACACGTCGCTGTGATACATCAGCTGATTTCCCATCATAACCTGACTTGGCCAAGGAGGCAGATGATTCATGGATGGAAAACCGAGTTGAACGTACTGCGTTGTACCGCCAGATCCCATAGGCATTTGCTCTGGACCAGGCAAACAAAGTCCTGGTGGAGGTATCGTGAGACCAGGTGGTACTCCTGTGACTATAGCATTATTCCTCATCCCCATTTCTCCTAAACACAATACATCAATATATTGAAGAAATTTTAAATTCAGAAAATGCACATAAATATATAATTCAAACGTAAAAACGTGGTTAATATTATTGTATTTAAAATCATTTTAAAATGGATATTATAAAATCAAAATGTTATTAGACACAAAGATCCGTTTTAATTAAATAAGATCTTCTTCGTTTATATGTAAAGTAATTTTGTTTCACAAATAAAATGTAAAGATTCTTATATATAATAAATTATATACATAAATTTTATAGCATAAGGAATACATAGCGAATATAAAAATCATTAAATGACTTCTATAAAAAATTTTAAATTATTCATTATTTTAAAATATATATGTATAAATAGATTTTCTAACAGAAGATATTCTACACGATTTATTCAATCTGAGACAAAAAAATTTTTAAATAAAATATGAATAGTTTTGCAGTATTTATAACGCATAAACAAATTCATGTTATTGCTAGCATAATTATCATTCTCTAATTCTATTAAGCGCACTGTATTTGACTGAAAGTAAGTTAAAAGATACAAAAGTAAACATTAAATTATACTTTTGTATTCTGGAAAAGTGGAATGTTAATACTGCTAAATAGTTCCATTATGCAATACTTTTTGTCACATTATGTCATAATTGTAATTGTCAAAACAGTTTTATTTTTCGATAGATATTTAAGAATTATGCAATACAGCGTACCATGATAAGATTGCATTGGCGGTGGTGGCATTAAGCAGCTACCCGGTATCTCAGGCTCCATTAATCTTTCGTTTGTACTCATGCATGGTGTACAGCCCTGCATAAATTTAAACTATATGTACATTATACAATCAAACAATTTTTAAAATAACTTTTAAAATAACTAAATGGATTACTACATTACTATACAAATTAATATATCACAGTTGCAATGTTATAGAAGCATGTTACTAAAAATTATTAAATTTATTATAAATTAATCTAAAGTAATATATATAGCATACTTATATACATATATTTTTATACCCAATCAAAAAAGTTTTTTTTCTGTTACAGTCGATAAATCAAAGTAAATATATCGTAATATTCTTTAAAATTTCAATAATTATTCTTTAAAAATTTTGAAAAGGAAAAAATAATTTAGTAAACACAAGACAATTCAATAAATTTAAAATAAATGTTAATTTTATGAAAATATTAACTTTTTGTCTTTTGAAAAAATAAAATATTGTGTATTACTTGGGTCGGTTTGAAAGAAGAGTTTATCTTTGAAAGATTCAGACGAGCTTCTTCTTCCTGGAGTTTAATGAATATGTTGCCGAATACGCTTTTCTGTTCGTATGTGAACGCTGGATGATTCAGTGCCATCGTATACAGCAGTAACAATTCTTCCAGGGGTTGATCGTCCACGCTGAAAGTGGTCCCGTTTAACAGATTGGTGATCTCCTGATGATCAAAATTCGACAGATTTTTGTACAAGATCACCGCACAGGCGTAATTGCACGAGTGCAACAGTGCCATGTAAAGAGCTAGTTTTCTTCGCGTGCGTTTATCTGTCACGCTGGAAGTCAACTCGGCCAGCTCCGAGACGCTGTTTGCATGGTGTTCCACATCACGTAGGTCATTGTAATCCCGTTTGCCGATATCCTCGATACACGTACCGAGATATCGTACCTCAAATGGCACGCACATGTTCAGCAATGTGCACATTACATCGATACGTTTATAACTGAACAAACAAAATACAGATTAATATCAAACAATGTTGTATATCAACATCATCAAATCATCACTATATTATAATTTTACGCTAATTTAAAATCAAAGTATTAAAATCCTAATTATATATACAGGGTTTCTATCTCACTGTAATCTCTCTTTCGATAAACTCGTTGCTACTATAAACTTTAAAAAATAGATAATTGAATCATTTTATATTGTTTTTTGTTATCGATTACTTTTTCATATTATAAATGTAATATATATTATACATTCACTATGCATAATTATAAGTAATATATTTTAGTTAGAAATAAAGCATTAATAGATAATTTAATTA
>NW_017259243.1:629383-638169 GCF_001594045.1 Atta colombica | reverse complement strand
TATATATATATAAAGTATAAAACTTCAATGACATGTATATAATATGTTAATTTACCATCATTTAGCATTAATAGTTTCAAATTATCATTTAAATAGGATATTTTTATTACGCGATACGACTATTTCACATGTAAGTATTTATTTTTGATAATACTTTGTACTTATCTAAATTAAATGCAGATTAATTATTTTCTTATAAATACTAAAATATGTCCTGTTTTTAATCTTATTATTGTTTAAAATATATAATTATTGAATTTTCAACATATGCAATCGATAATTTTGATGAAAATGAATTAATATAATTAAATTACATTTACAAATTAAGACATTCGAGTCTAAAAGTTCGTGTGATAACTTAGCAGTCTTATAAAAAATAACTTATAATATACAATAGTAAATAAACGTAATAGAAATATATTCATTACGTCTTTAAATCTTTTTCACTCTTTATCTTTTATCTTTCTTATCATTTGTATGATTTTCAATATACATATATACATAGTATTAAAGGCAAACTTATATCGAGAACCATTAAAAACTGTAGCCTATTATACATAATTATTTTGCTTCTTATTCGACATATTAGTACTACTTATTATACTGACGAAAAGTTTGAAAATTACAAAATAAGTAAGTAATGCAAAGATAGTATGCAAAGAGAATAATGGAAAACATAATATAATAAGTAACTTTTTATAACCGAGAGAATCGCATCGTACAAAAAATATAGAACTACGAGACGACAAAGAACACAATCGTGTTCAATGTTGGTTCAAGAAGTACCAATTAATAATGATATAGAAGAAGTAACGTAATATAACATATACAATAGTGTATTTAAAAATTCCCAACGATATCTCACGGACGTCCGAAAATTCGTCGTGAGGGATGCGCAAAGAGCGTGTCTCGCAGAATATGTGCGGAATAAAACAGAAGTCATAATTGTAATATTTTCAGAAAACGAGATTTAAGGTGATGGTGATCGCTCAACGGATAAGGGTGAGGGAGATACAATAACGCTGAGTCGCTGTAGATTTCGAGGGGTAACCGTGCACGCTTCGCATCGAGAGCGACACACGACGCGCTCTCAACGGTTACGCAAAATTACTCCTGAAATATCTCGGGAAGATGCGCGCGTCGGAATCGCGCGGCGACGCTTCCACATTACCTGGACAGATTCCCAAACCATGATACCACGTTCTCCTTACACACCATTGCCAGACAACATTGATACCACTTGGGTAGGAGGAAAGTGTGGAGCAACGGAGCGGACAACCAGCGGGCGGCCTCTCTTTCTCTCTCTCTCTCTCTCTCTCTCTCTCTCTCTCTCTCTCTTCCTCTCGCTTTCCGTCCCTCTATTCTTTCTCCCTCCTTCTCCGGCTGTTCGCTTTCTCTTTTTCTTTCGTTTTTCTCGCTCTTCTTCTCGAGGGCACCGCACAATCGGGTTGACAATCAGATCCTTGCAAACGAGAACCGTTTCACTGCCGTATAATGGTACCCCGTTGAGATCCGGTGGTAAGCGACGAATACCGCGGACGCACAAGATGCACAGTGGCGGCAGCGACGGCAGTGGCACGACAGCCGTAACACACCGTTAAGCTTCCACATTCGCCGTGGCAGTCGTAAAGAGATATCCGATGCCACCGACGGGATAACGACAGGACTGATGTCCAATCGGAGCTGATGACGAAAATCGTAGTCGACGAGCGCGATCGCGGGGTCGCGCGCGCTAACCGTGCGTGGCGCGGGTACGACGCGAGGACGACAAACGATGACGATGATGACGGTGACGACGACGACGACGACGAACTTCTCTCGCGTTCGAGCGAGCGAGCGAGCGAATGAGCAAGCAGGCGCGTCAACAGCCGCTCCGAGTGTCCCTCGAATTTCTCTGAATATTTCCGCGAAACGAACAATACGTCGTACGATATGGAATATATGTTCACCGCCGCTTGCCCGTACTCTCTCGTTGCGATAACTCGCGAATTCGCTCTCTTTCTTTTTTTCTCCCCCTCTCTTATTCACTCTTACTCTCGTTGCCTCTTTCTCTCACTCTCTTTCTCGCGCGCGCACGAGATGCCGCTACGAATGTAATCGGACAGTCGACGCGAGATCCGTTCACATGCGTTTATATACTTGCTTGCGTTAAAAAAGGTATCGTATATTCATTGCTTCGCATTTCAGCTGCGTTCGATTTGAAGCTCACACTCACGGCGCTTATGAGCGCTTTGTGAGTGTGAGCTTGAAAGAATCAAGGGAGAATGAAGCGAATTCATCGGAAATCCGCCATTTTTAGATAATTTTTTAATAGCAAGCGGGATATTTAGCTTTTTTTAAACTACAGATCCCGATTATATTCGTGCCGGCACCGAGATACTATTAAAGACAACCAGTTCTCAAAGTTCTGAAAGTTTGTGTAACTGTTAAAATTTAATTGATCAAGAATAAGAAATTGATAATGCGATACTTATGATTTGTTAGTTTCGTAGAACATGTATAAATGTTTAAAACTTAATAATATTCGATTTTTATTTAAAACCGTGATTTTAATGTTATCATCCGAGTTTGATTATCAATGGAGATGATAATTGCAGAAAAAAAGTTGTAATTTTTCGGCAATATATAAGATATAGCATTAAAAGTATGCGTTATTTATATATCATTTATATGAAAAAAGTTACTAATTTAATAATGTATCAAAATATTTATATTAATAATTGCAAATTTTTATTAATCATGGATAATGTCATCATTATTCAATTATCCCCGGGTACATCTGGTGCCTCATTGATAGTCACAGAAATTTTTCCAAGGCCGATTAGGAGCTTCGCACAATAAAAGGAACAGAGAACAAAGAACAGAGAATAAGAATTTTTACCTATCAGAAACTATGTATTCCACAATACATGATTTCTGATAGGTTGAAATTCTTATTCTTTGTTTTCTGTTCCTTTTATTGTGCGGAGCCCCTTAGGCCCGATTGCATCAACATTACTTTGATTTTAAGGCTTAAAACTCTCTTTGTCTCTCTTTCGCTTTAAAACGAGACAGAGAGAGTTTTAAGCTTCATTCAAAGTAATGTTGGTGCAATCGGGTCTTAATCTCATCGATGATGCCGTGCTTTTATATAAAACTGCCAGCAGTAAACATCTAGTTCGCATTACGTTATTATAAATTATTATAAATTTTTAGTACTGGCAATATATCAAATCAGAAAAGAGAATATATATCAGAGAATTTCTCTCTGATTAAATATATGTATTTAATCGGAAATATCGAAATACGGTCAAGGTAAAGAGAATTAGATCTAGTTTCACTAGATCTTAATTCAGGTTCAACTTATTTCTTATCTCTTTCCAATTCTAGAATTGAAAAGAAATAATGAGTAAGTTGAACCTCAGTTAACCTGGTTAACCGTGAATTGTAAAACTGGACTTTAGAGGGATTTTGGTCCCTCCTCTTTAGACTTTGGAATAGGACTGCATCAGGAATCCAAAGCTGGTGTGTTTAAATAATTTCACGACTCACGGTTAAGTTTTAATCGAGGTTTTATTTATTCATTATCTCCTTTTCAATTCTAGAATTGGAAAAAGATGAGAAAAATTCTACAAGTTGAATCTCGGTTAAGACTTACCCGTGAGTGAATCGTTGTGAAACTGGGCCTTAACCTGGACTCAGGTCAAGGCTGTGTGGCTCAGACCCAGTTCCACAACTCACGATTAACTCTTAATCGAGATTCAATTTATTACTCATCTCTTTTCAATTCTAGAATTGGAAAGAGACAATGAATAAGTTGAATCTCGAATCAGTTAAGAGTTAATCGTGAATTGTGGAACTGGGCCTCGATGGCAGGACAGAAGTTTATCATTTCAGAGGAGACTAGGGCTGCGTTCCATTTCACGCATTATGTGCATGATGTATCATTTTATCTTTGTTTGACACTCGGCGAAGACTAGGATTAACGAGGATAAAATGATACATCATGCGCATTATGCGTGAAATGGAACGCAGCCCAGGTCTCGATTCGAATCTCGGAGCAGCCTGATATTTTTTTCATGTTATCTTATTTCTTACGCTTATTTCTTACAATGTTAAGCCACAGTTTGTATAGCATCTACTAAAGTGGGGTGAATTTCTTTACTAAGAAAATTTTGTTTAACAAAAATACAAAAGTTTAGTCACCCATCCGATTCAGAATCCTATTCATTGATGCTTTATCTATGATTGTATCGATTATTTCACGGTGATATATGAATATTTAATGTGGAAATAAATTTTTATAAGAAGAGTGTACAATAATGCCATCTACAATTCAGGAAAACATTTAATAAACAACAAAGATAAAATGATTCTAAAGCCAGTATTCATAGCCTCATATTCGTAGGTTGCAATTTACTTGACATTGCAAATGTTTCATTGATCAATTAAAAGAAAGAATTTTACGAATTGATCGACCAAAGAGTTTTTTCCCAAGGAAAACAAGAAAATCAAAATAATGTTAATTTTACGTCGTATTATTTTGATTTTCTTGTTCTTCTTGGATTGAAGCATTTGCAGTTTGAATCGCACCCAGTCAATTTTTAAGGCTGGAGCACACGAACAATAAAAATTATGATAACATCAAAATAACATTAAAATGAATCAGAAATGATTGAAAAATGACTTTTAATGATTATTTTGGCATCATTTTGATATCATTTTGATATCATAATGACTTGTTATTTTGCTTTACAAAAGGATCTACATTCAAATTTGCATAGCCATCTAAAAAAAATTATCCAATCACATTTCTCTTATAAAGAGGCGTAATGAGGTAATTTTCTGTATACATTAATTTATGTGATTATTTGTGCAAATTTCATGGAAAAGAAGGAAATAAAGAATTTTAATTAATTCATTTTCTTCTTGTATTATATACATTACAAAAACTCTATGCTTTGCTTTTATATTTGAAACTTTTACGTACAATTTTAAGATGTCATGAACCAATCAGAAAGCGATATTCATAGTCCAATGTCGCGTATTGCGTCGCGAATCGCGCTGATGTGATGAAGTCAGGTACGCAAAACGACGTTCTCATGTGGCGGACTTACAGCTCCGACAGCTTGATTTCGTTCGTCGCGCGTGACACGCGATATCCAATGAAAGTATATCTTAGAATGAAAACATCGATAAAGCTATACTCATTGGATATATCGCGTGTCGCGCGCGAACATCGCGCTGATATGTCGGATGCGGCATTATGGATGCGGCTAGTAAACTATCGACATGAGAATCTTTCTTTTGTAACCGCAAAATGCCTCCGGACTATTGCTCTCTGAAGAAGTGTGAATTACACAACAATATCCATTTTTTACGATGCTCCTGATGAAAATAAATCGTTGACTAAATAACTAAAATTTATCAAAATAATAGATATTTCAATGATTTTAGCGCTTTATTTCTATCAGGAGCAGAAAGTAATTTAGAAAGTAATAATGCGCGGGGGGGGTATTTTGCACTTATAAGAAAAAGGACATCCTCACGTCCTCTTTTAGATTTCTCACTGCTAGAAATCACACCAAGCCGCGCCTATTTTTACATTAAACATTTGCATTTCGTTTATCTTTCAATTCTTAACAACAAATATAAATATAAAACATAGCTATATTGTAATTTCTATATATTTCCAGAGAGAAACCTGAGAGAAGCCGACGTTTTTCATGACAAATTGCTCGTATACTACCGCCAGTACATACATTTTCGATTTGGATACTACGTGGCTACATCCATTTCCCTGTCGATAAAATCATAACTGCGGACGAGATACTATTAAAAACGGTCGACTCTGAGCAAATTTTAGTAACTATCAATAGAGCTCTATAGAGCTTTAAGAATTTTTTCAGAACTTTTTATCAACTTTTTAGTACTATATTTCCTTATTTTTACCAACATGAGAAGATATGATATTAAAAAATTTTGAAAAAATACTTTAAAAAATCTTAAAGCTTTATGAGAAGAAAATAAACAATTTTGTCTCTTGCAGTAAGTAATTTTGTCTCTTGTAGTTTTTCTGTAAAGTTGATAGTATTTGAGTTAATTATTAAAAAATGTTTGATAATTTTTAGCAATTAATATCTTATTAACTATTGCGAAAATTGCAAAATAGTAGAGAACTTTTCTTCTCAGTTTAGTCCATTCTACCCCGGCGAAAGATTTGTCGTTACTTTTAGAACACCTTGTATAATATATAAAGATACAGCTTTGTTTATTTACTTATTTATTATTTATTATTTATTTTTTAAAAGTATATTTTTAAAAGACAATACAAAGATGTATAGGGTACATAAGAATCAACGTAATTAGGTATAAATGTAAGAACTATAATATGATATATTGAATGTATAAAAAAAATTCTATAAAAAATACATTACATGTTTTAGTTCTTGGATTGAGCCATCCTCAGATAATACAAAATTCACAATCTTAAAATTAATTTCCATCGTCATAAAAAAATCGTGATGAAAGTTTTCCAATTTATGTAGCGATATTGATGAATACCTCACGAAGATCATGAATTACTTGCAAGCAATTCACTGACCGATTGTTCGGAATTTTATGATATTCTAATTAAAGAAACATTTGTTAACTAATAAATAAAAATAAAAAATAAAATAATCTGAATAAAATAAAAATCTGTTAAAATGTTATCTACTTTTAAATTCTATAAAAACCAAACAAAACATTATCTCAATAACATTCATCAACGTGATCGCAGTTCATTTCTTAAGAAGAAATATTTCTTAAGAAGAAATATTTCGTCAAATTCACCATAAAATCGTGTAAAATATACCAGTCATCAGATATAGATCAGTAATAATACAATGTATATAATACACAGTCGCTATATTAAAACTTGATAATGTACTGTAGATCGAATCTTCCAGAAAGAATTTTTTGAAAGATATGTTAACGGTAAGGCTGACTGTCACTATCTGAGAAGCAATTAATAGATTGACAAAACGATTAGATAAAAACAATGTCAAATTTTGTTTATAATTGATGTATACGCTTTGTGAATTGTGTATACGCTTTCTTCCGTGTCCGAAGGCTTTCCATTTGGAGATTAAGACTGTTTTTTTGCTCTTTTTAATATATATGTATATTTATTATATATTTATTATATAATATATAAAGTTTTCTTAAAATACATTGAAATAACTTTGCTGAATCAACAATCATGATGTACAAATCTAGAAACAGAGAGCGTGTTCTGAATATGTCCTAATACTTATACAATTTCAAGTGTTAAGGCATCACTGTCTGTACATGTACATATTTTGGTTACATTTTTTTTCTAGTTGAAAATATCGAAAAGATATGAAGGTCACCTTTACTTTTTTAAATGAAATTATGTAATTTTTTGTTACATGATATGATTCCTTTATGTGTGTGTATAATTTGCATATAAAACTATTAAAGATAATAAAAAAACCATTAGATATTTTACATCTGATTCTAGCATATAAGTATATATTGACATGATTGAAATGTTAAATATCTCGTAAAGTATTAATTTTTTGATAATCGTATACCATCGTTACAAATTTTAATCATTTAGGATAATATACGAGTTATTTAATCATTTAGATAGTATATGAGATAGTATATGAGAATAGTATAGAGATAAGATAATGAGATAATATATGAGATAGTATATGAAAGGATAGTATATGAGAATAATATATGATAATAAAATTAAGAAATAAAGTAAAAAAAATAGTTCAATAGCGCATTAATAGTTCACTCATTAGAGATTATATAAAATTAATGAATAGATTATTTAACATATTTACTCTTTCTACGTTAGGTATAATGTATGACAATGAGGGCTTTGACATGCAACCTTGATTGGTATTTGTTTGTATGACGAGTGAGCTAGGCATTTCATATCGATGATTAATGTGGTACTCGTGAAGGCAGATAGTATATTACTTTGTGTCTTGATATTTTCTTTTAAAACGTTCACAAGTGCTCAATAAAACAGTGCTTTGCAATTCTTACAGTCTATAGTGAATATATAATACAGTTACGATCTTAGTTGTTTGTGTGATTATTAGCTATTAATATAAATATATTTAAGTGACAATCATGTAATACGAAATAGATATTTTGCATTTCCAGTAAAAAATTTTATATGCATGAATATATATAAACATATATAAATATTCATAAAAATATATAATTATGTATGAAATATGTTCATACATATTTATATATCCTTCTTTCATTTGTGAAATTACTTTTTAGTGTACTAAAAAAATAATAATAATGAGAAAACATTAAAAATAATTAAAAGGAAAATTTTCGCATTATTTGTTTTAGAAAAAAATAATTTTGGAGAAATGTAAAAGAATTACTGATACATAATTGCATATAAAATTATAGGTACATAGTTATGTATGAGTAAATTTTTTACACTTTTTCAAATCTGATTTTGTCTAAAACAAACAAAAAAAATTATCCCATGAATTATTTTTGATCTTTATTATTATTTTTAGTATATTAAAAAGTAATTTTGTAATTTTTTTCATTATATAATGTTATATAATGTTATATAATTTGTATAATTTTATATAATTATACAGAATTTATTTATAGTAATTATACAGTAAGTTTTGACAGCGCTCATGATACAGTGGACTAAATTGAGTCGAAAAATCTCTACCATTTTACAATTTTCAGATAGTTAACAAGATATCAATTACTGAAAAAATTGCTGAATATTGGTTTTCAATAATTTT
>NW_017259243.1:627676-629243 GCF_001594045.1 Atta colombica | reverse complement strand
AACAAATATAATTATATAATTATATAATTATATAATTATATAATTATATAATTTTAAAACTTTTTAGCAGTATTACTTATCATGCTCTTCTTACATCAAACTACTTTGATAAACGAGAATAAAATTATTTTTAAATTTATATCTATCTAAATTTTTATAAGATACTTCAGCAAAATTATTCTTTTTATGTAATTATCGCCAAATAATGTATAAGAATCCATAACAAAAATGCTTCATATATATAATTATAGATATACTAATATATGAAGCATTTTTTTAGGCGTATATAGTTATACAACTATTTAAAAAAAATAAAAGTCAAGTAGTATACATAGCATTTTTAATTTTTAAAAATAAAACTCGAATGGAGTATCTTTGTAGCTATTCAAGACTTATTCTATTCGAACCCAAGTGATAGAAGATATTTCATTCTCCTTCAAAATATTATATCATACAGTAAATAAATATTATATCATAAGGTAAATGAACGAATATAACGCAGTTGTCAATACACAAAATAAATGCATAGTAAAAACTTTCCGGCCATCTATGTTTTGACAACGTTAGAACGATATCGCAAACGTTTGTTGAATACATGGTCAAGATATTCGAGACACGTTTGTACAGAGTATTTCTTCAGAATCGACTATGTCCGCGGTTTCTCATCCCGTAGACTTCCGCAGGGAACTCCTAGTAATATACCATAGTTATTCTGAAATGTATGAGTATGTCTTTAATACGTTTCCAGTACATCTCTATAGTATCTGCATAGTCTCTAGAGATGTCTCTAATATGGTATGCATGCACATATATACGTAAATATACACAATCTTGCGCACATGCTTGCGTATACAGTGCTGAATGAAAGCATTGATACACGATTACTACTATAAAATAGTATTTTCAGAGAATTAAATCTTTGAAAATACTTTTATTTTATAGCATCCTCTGTGTTAATTAACTTTTGTCCAGCACTTTTGTATATTAGATTTAAAATTAGATTAGATTAATGAACATGCTAGAAGCTGCAATTGCTTATTAGCTACGGCATTATTTTGCTGCAGACGTTTTCACGTCTAGTGTACAAGAATCAGAGCTCGGTCTTTATTTCAAATAAATATTATTATATTATTTAAAATATATTTTTTAAATAAAGAAAAAATTAAAAAGTTTAGTATTTATTATTTTAAATAACTTCTGACTTATTTCTTATTTGATATTTTAAATAATTTTCTGGAATTTATTTTATATTTTTTATTTTAAATAAGTTGTATCAGTTTTTTGACAATTTTGTATTTTAAATAATTTTCTGACAACTATTTTATATTTTTTATTTTAAATAAATTGTATCAGTTACATTACTGATCCGTCGTGATAAAAGTAATAATGGTGAATAGTTAAATTATAGTAAGTTTATATATAAAGTATAACATGTGATGTATGAGATATTCACATATCCATATTGATTTTTCATTTCTGATTTGCGGAAAGTTAATACTATTAAGTATGAATTATAGGCTATAAAAAAACTGAAACGTTATACTTATAAATGTACATTTATATATTC
>NW_017259243.1:617726-627570 GCF_001594045.1 Atta colombica | reverse complement strand
AAACGAGTTATTTTAAATAAAAATTGTTTTATATTTTAAATAAATAAATAAATAAATACATTTTCGGGCCTTATTTCTTATTTTATATTTTAAATAATTTCTTGTGATTTATTTCTTATTTAATATTTTTAAATAAGTTCTTGGAATCTGTTTTATATTTTTTATTTCAAATAAGTCATCAGTTACTTTACCGAGTCCTGGCATAAGTCGGCATCACTTTCCGGTATAAATATTCAAATAAGAACAGCACCTAAATCGAGATGCGTTTGCCGCGGATAAGTACGGTTCTTCATGACTTTCAATCACAGAACTCTGTTAGCATTTTAAGACATTACTCAAGATGATCATAAAAAGAACTATGAATGTCGGGTTAAATAATGCGACGATTTTTTTTAGAGATAGTATTACGCGGAAGTAAGAATTTCAAGTTTCGACACAGATTTTGTTGTAAGTAACAGAATAAAGGTTAGATTATCACTGATACAGATAGCGTTCTAGTTCTGCATTAAAATCATTTATTCTGAAAATATATTACAAATATACATGAGAGATAACGCAAGAATATTTTAGAGAGTTTTAATATGTTTGATATAATAACGGTACATTTAATATTAAAATTGAAGTTTAGTTATTATATTTAATACCTCTTGACAATATACAAAAAATGATATTTTACTGAGACGTCACATTAACATTTTCAGTTTCTTCGGTATAATCACAATACATTCAGTATAAAGATAGAATATTAGCTAATGTCATGTCCTACTTGGGTTTACTTTTTCTCATTGCATAATACATTACTTCGCAAGACGTTCTTCTTGCTTTATCGTTTCATTTGATCATTTTTTATTGACTGTTTTGATTATATATTTTGATATTTAACTGTTTGATATTAGATGACAACCAAGAAGAGAGATTACTGTTCACATTTCTGTTGCTATATATTTACTGACTATTACACTAAAGAGAATTTAAATCGAAGATTGAAACATTTATACATTTATACATTTTTTATGTATATTGGATATTTCAAGAAATTTAACTATTATTTTATTTTATTATATTTTGATTTCTTATTTATGCATCAAGAACTGCAGAAGTTTACATAAGCATTTTACATTTTATTGATAAAAATTTTAATTGGTTTATTATAATAAAATTAATATGTTACCTTTTCATATCAATTGAACGTTTCAATTTTTATTTAGAGTCCTCACCGTAATTTAATGCTTAAGTATATAAGCATGTTTTTCTATTAATTAATGTTCAGTACGTTATATTGCAAAACTCTGTAATTACAGTGTTTTACGCAAAGAAAAGATTAGTACGTTATATTGCAAAACTCTGTAATTGTAATGTTTTACGCAGAGAAAAGATTAGTCAACGCAGCTAAAATAGAGCTGCGGCGTATTTTTTAAAACATGTCCTTATAGTAAGGAGCTGTTACTGTCGTTGCTGCCAAAGCTCAATTTATTAACTGCTAAAATTTAGATGCTGCAGCGAAAAATATTTTCTGTTGTAAAAATACTCGATAAATCTCAGAAACAATTGCGAATGGAATGTTCCGTTACGCGGCTAAGATAATGAGAATAGCCACTTATTTAAAATGAAATCACTCAATGCTCAATTTCTTGAATGATAAGCATGCATGCATGCATGCTGCTATGCTTGCTTTGATGTATACAGTCTGACATTCGATAAATAATTATGAAATTAGCAATTATTTCTTTTGCATGCAAGGGAATAAGCTATGAAGTAATAATAATAAATATAATAATATATATTTATTTATCCACAATAAATATAAAAATCATGTATATGCAGCGCTCAATGTATGAATGAATTCTAGTATGCATCAGAGTAGGCATAGTTATATGCTATCATTAAAAAAATCGAACATGATATGATTTCATTTTTAACTATTCATGTTAAGTACGCTTTTAATTTTAATTAAATAAAGTTGAATCGATGACAAATGTGTTTTATCTTCAAAAGCCAACTTTTATCAATACAGTTTGAATCAACAACTGATATTTAGCTAATATTGTATTACTAAGTTCTTTTTTTATGTTTATTAAACGTGATCCAAGGTTTATGTAATTATTAAACGTGATCCAAGGTTTGTATAATTATATCGTCAGATCACTCGTTGAAAGTCACTTTTTTGTAAGTTTACTCATCCAGTTGTACACTTATTGTATATTCATAATAATGCTAATGTTGGTGGTATCATAATGTTCAACTTACATATAATGCTAATGCCGGTGGTATTGTAATGTTTAACATATTAACTCAAAAAATATTTAATGAAAAAATATGTTGTTATATATATATATAGAGTTATATATATTGTTATAGTATTTCAAAATATTCTCGAGATAAGATACAAGAGTATGTAATGAAAAATGAGAGTTTCCATTTAAAAAAATGGATACACATTGATTTGACAATATCATCTAAAATCAAATCGATAAGATCGAGAAGTAAATAGTTCTTTTTAAATTCTACAATTTTTATGTCTGAAATATTTTTCTAAAAAATGCATTTTTCTAAAAATGCTTTTTAAGATATTCAACCGTTCCGGAACTTTTGTCCCTCACTATAATATGTATAATATGTATAAATTTTATTTTAATTAGTGTAATTTTTTATATTATTAGTTTTTTAAGGAAAATTAAAGATATTATTATTTAGATTAAAATGAATGAGAATAAAAAAGATACGTATTACTTGGACTTTATTCTTTTAAAGTAGCTGTATTCAATTATTTTTTGAAGAAGCATTACTGCATTAACCTGTGAAACCACTTCATGATTAAACAGATGCTTTATACTGATTAAGATATCTTACAAATAACTAGAAACAAGTCTCTAGAGTTAGACTCACTTAAAACCCGCCTCATGAGCCGTTTCCATACGCCATTTCGATAGAGCGAGACAAATGAAGAGTAAATAATAAAAACTAGATGCCAGCGTTCCATTTGATTTAAATTGGAAATTAAATTGGAAACACAAAAGCATCAGCAAACTGAAAAGCACAGGCAATAGGAACAGAAAATAAAAGATTTCAACCTATCAGAAAGCGTCCATTCTATTGGATTGTCCGGAAAGTTCGTGCCGCAAAAGATTTAAATTTAATAAATGAAATTAAAAATTTAAATCTACGTTTCAATTTTCCTTCAAAATCGGCACAAACCGGACAACCCAATATTATTCAGGTTTCTGATAAGTTGAAATTTCTTATCCCTGTTCCTATTGCCTGTGCTTTTTATTGTGTTTCCAGCTTTATATTCTATTCAAACGTTACGTCATTGCAATATTGTAACACGTTGCAGCAATACCCTAGTGAAAATTTTTCTCATAATTTTTATACGAATTGGAACATTTTTCAAAAATACTCAAAAATATTCGGAAAGTTTATATTTTCTCTCAGAATTTTTCATACAAGTGAATTCTGAAATATTCTGAAATTTTTCATTCCATAATTTTTAAAAAATATTTTTTAATTTTTTAGATTTTAATAATATTTCATCAGAATTATACTTACAAAAAATCTTAGAAATCTTATAATTAACGATATTTTATAATTAACATATTTTGAAAATATTCTGAAAAAGATACAGATTTTTTGAGAAATGTTCCAATATAAAAAAAATTGTGAGAAAGTTCTAAAATTATATAGAAATTCTGAAAAATTATATGAAAAATTCTGAGAAAATTTTTCACCAGGATACTGCTGCAAATTTCCGTGCTATATGGGAATATTCATATTTTTCTATAATAAAAAATAAGAATGCTAGAAGAAGATCGGCGTAGCATAATAATTATGGGTATTAGGACACAGGCAATAATGAACAAAATAAAAACGGCTTATAATTGCAAATTGAGAGATGAGCTCCCTCGGGTCCTTTATTCATACAATGCTTAGACAGATCTGTATTCAAGCTATCCTTTGTTATTACGCTCTACTTTTACCAAGACGAAAAGAGGTAGAAATATTTCGATTCACGAGCCGAATTTTGGACTCGATTTATTTAGAAGGATTTTTATACTGTTTTGTACATCCTTCTCTCAGGCTTGTGCTTCTGGCGAGGCCCGATTTTGAAATTCATAACTTCTAGACACTACTTTTCACTTATATGTCTGTTTCCCTCACTAGACTGTTCTAGAACTCTCTTTCTCGCTTTAAACAAATATATATCAAACGTATATCTATTTCACTTTAAATTCCACTAAAAGTGTACACTGATTCAATCACAGAAAACATCTATAATCTGCAGCGTGACGTCAGTCAATACATAAAACCAAAGTTCAATACTATAATCAGACAAGTGCGATTGATGAAGTATTAGATGATCATCGCATATTGTGCATCTTTGTTTTGTCGCACCATATTGTAACTACTAACTCTTAAATTTTAATCAATTTAAGGAACAACGGATATAATTTTATAGTTATAATTTTACGAAGTGTTTAGTGAGATGCTAGAAATGAACGATAAAAATAATGCAGCAAAGATGCTGAAAAGCGACTGCGAGATTCATATGCAAGAATCAGAAATATTATTGGAACCTGTGAAATCGTGGAATTCACAAATGTACATCGAATTCAACGATCTTTGTTACTCGGTTCCTTGCAATCTCAAAGGCAAGCTCATTTTTTATATATCTATATTTTTATATATCTATTAAATATAATGATTTTTCTGCGTCTTCACCCTAATATATTTGTTTGTGGAAAGAATTTTCTTTCTCTGGAAAGAATTTGAAAATCATAACTATAAGACATGATACACTTACACACGCAAAAAAAAACAGGCCATTAAATTTTTGCACAAATTTTTAATATTTTCAAATAGCAATAACTCAATGAAAAATCATCGTAGCAAGATATTTAAAAAACCTTTTAAAGCTTGAAATCTCTACTTTCCAGATCGACTTTAATTCTAGCAAGCCGTTCATGGGTATCCTATGCTACGATTTTTCACATTGCTGTAACTTTTAAATAATATAATTTGAAGATCCATATTGAGGTTGAAAAAAAACTTTAACTATCCATAAATATGATAAGCCTGTAAGGTTCTTTTTGCGTTATGAGAATACACGAAAGTTCAAAGGGGGGGAATACTTGACTAAGAGGAATATAGTTAATGTCAAGACATTTTTGAAATATTTCAGGTTACAATCCATTTTATATAAAGAGTTAAAATTAAAGGAAAGAGTTTTCTACTAATTTAAAAAATTTATGTTCATCTTGATATTCTATGTATATAAAATTCGTTATTTTCATTTTCTTTCCTCCAAGAAAACTTTTACATAAAACTTTTTTTACCTTTCTTAGTTTCCGAGATATCCGCTTGAAGCGAGTAAAATTCTCCACCATATATAAAATATCTTATATAAATTTCACAATACAACAATATTTTTAATTTGATTTACGTTAGTCATTTGTGATGTTTTTACTATGCAACTTAGATAAGATATATCCGATGACATTCTTACTTTTTATACTAAAAATCATCATTTAAAAAAAGTTGTTTATCCATAAGGCTGATGCATCACCGATACATGAACGCGGTAATTTCTTGTGAATAAAAATTCATATAGAATAAAGTATAAGATGCAGCATTACAGAATTATTCACTAACTCTAAAATTAGATGTGAAGACAAAAGTAAATGTATTGCATTTTAGCAGTGCAATTATTAATTCTATACAAAAATTAATTTAAGAACTCTCTAGTAATTCCTGAAAATTGTGTGTGTGTGTGTGTGTGTGTGTGTGTGTGTGTGTGTGTATTATTTTAGCGCGCGCGCGTGCTAAAATAATATAATAGCAATTAATTTGTATTAAAATGTAATATGTAAATTTTGTAAAGTACATGATAAATATTTTTTCTTAGAACAATTTGCTTGACAATTTCTATTATAAAATGTTTTCATAAAACTGCATAGTATCGATGACCTCACCGATTTCAAAGTCTTGACATAAAGTCATATCTATTGTTAAGGTCATGATTCTGAGTCGTATTTCCAAATTTTAATCGTCGCTCGTTGTTCATTAAAAAGTTATTAACAAAAAATGTTTGAGAAATAACGTTGAACCAAAGGGGGGAAGGTGGGGTGAAAGTCGCTTTGCGTGGAAAGTCATAAAATATTTTAAAGCAGAACATTTCATATAGCAAAAAAAAGACGTTATTTCTTAAATTTTTGTTGTTAATAACTTTAATAAATAACGAGCGATAGTTAAAATTCATTGGAGGTGATTTAGGGTCATAATCTTGACAACCTTGAAATCGGTGAAGTCATAATATGCAGTTTACCAATGTTTTTTGTATTTCAAAAATTCTTATCATTCTTATCTATAATGTTTAGTAGATTGCTAAATTACTTCACATTTATGATCAAACTAAACATGGTAAAAATATTATAAAATATGCTTTCCGTGTACTTTGTGTCATGATATCTTCAGACATTTTAGATAAGTGTGCAAGAGATTGATTTAATCACTTCCTAAGGTCATTACAGGATATCATCATGAAACTTTTTTTCTTAGAATGAAAAGTGAAAAGTGAAAAATTTCTCCATTAACTTCAACGATTAAAATTTTCATCTTTCACTTTCCATCCTAGGGATAAAATTTCATGATTGATATCCAGATATCAAAATGATATTATGCGGCTTATGATATAAATGCGATTTAAAGTTTGGCTCGATAGTTTGGACGCAAATGGCTCCTACACACAGAACGTGGAAACGCTTACTGCATGGCAAAATGATGCAGTAACCAATGAACACATTAGGAGCTGTAAGTTTATTGGCTCACATTTTACGCGTGGCAAGCGTTTCCGCGTCCAGTGTGCAGAAGCCATGAGGGTGGTTCAGTGAGGAGGGAGGTTCAAATCCAGACAGAAAAACAGACAGCAGAAAAGCAGTAACCAGTCAGAACTCGCGCTGGTTTCGGTTTTCTACCACTGCTTACTATCAGCGGAAATTTTAGATTGGCTGTTGCTTTTCTACTTTCTGGTTTTCTGTCTAAGTCTGAACTTATCCTATAAATATTACTCTCCAAAGAAAACAAGTCAAAATACGTTTATGATTTTAATAATATTAAAATAAATTTCTCTAAATAAAATCAAAATGATAGTATAAAATCAAAATAAGTTGGATGACATGCTTGATTCGACGTTGATTTCGACGTCGAATTGACATCAATTCTATCGATTCCATTATTATTTCTCACTGGGATAGAACAACGGACGACTATCGAACGATGTCGTTAAATTTATAGATCTTATCCAAATAGAAAAAAAATCATGTTGATATCAAAATGGCGTTAAAGTGATTCCAAAATGATTATTAAAAGTCACTTTTTAATCAGTCATCACTTATTAGTTACGTTATTGCGACCTAATTGTTCTGCTTGGATATAATATGCGTAAATACGACACTGATATTTCATTTTTGATTATACATAGTAAAATAAGAATGTTCAACTGTAGGGACTAAGAAAATCATTCTACATAATGTAACGGGACATTTCGAATCGGGGAAAGTCACGGTGATAGTCGGTCCTTCCGGTTCGGGGAAGACCACCCTGCTAAAAATCATATTGAGCAAACAACAGGTCAATATTAAAGGCACCATTACCGTCAACGGTGCGAAACAAAACAGAAAAATGTTCCGCAAACAGGTGTGTTACATACCACAACAATTCGATCTATTGCCATATCTCACAACAAGAGAAACTCTTTACACAGCAGCTCGACTGAAACTCGACGTTAAGCAGAGCAAACAAGCAATTTGTTCCATGGTGAGTAAAATATAAATATGAGAAAACAGTTGCAACAGTTGCATATTCGTGTATATATATATATACGAATTATATATATTTATATAATTATTTATTTAATAATTTTATATATACATAAAATTTATTATTAAATAATATTATTAAATAATATACTTATCCGCTCGAAAAACTGTTACACAATGAAATGATTTCGTAGCTATCGAGCAATTAGTGATTGATAAAAAAATAACATTTATTTTATTTTTATTTGCAATGTCACAACCGTTTGATTTACAAAGTCATTCAAATTAATTACAAGTACATGGAAAAAAATGATTCTGCTGTTGTAGCAAATCTGTCATTGCTACTACATATTTGTAACGGCAGCGATAAAATTTAATTAACATATACAATCAATTTTAGAAATTACTTGTTATTAGAGTAGAATGTTTTGTTGCTAAGAGAAAAAATTTGCTACGTGTATTTGTCTTTCAACTAAGTTAATTTAAACTAATTAAACTAAGTTAATTTAAAATAATTAAAATAATGTGTCCTTAGCTTATATTTTTGCTATTGAAGCAAAATCACTTGCTCATACAAATTCATTGTGACAACAAAAGAAATTTGTTATTGTAATTGATTTGTGTTATTACAACAAAACTTGATTTGTTAAGATGCCCCTTCTACTCTGCGTATTCTCAAATGACTGTCGTCTTTTTTCTGGAGTCTTCAGTTATTATAACGTCGCTGAATCCATAAACATGTTATCGCAAGTGGCCTCTTATAATATCTTATCGCATTTATTTTTCCTATTCACATTACATACTTTTTGTTACTTTATTCAATGTCAACGTATATTCACAATAATGCGGAATCTACTGGACAGTTAGGGAATGCTTAAAGAAATTATTTCAAAATTAATACATTTTTTAATACATTTCTCGATCATGTTTGTTGAGTATAAGAATAAGCAATTTTACTTGGATAACTTTTTATTAAGTTAAATTAATAATATCAGTAAATAGATCTTTTTGAACCTTACTTATGTTCTGAAAAAGTTTTCTCAATAATACCGTGTTTCCGAGATAAAAATTTGTGACGCTTTATTTGAAATACTGGTATATTATTATTATTTCTACTATTTAGCTTGGCGAGTTTATATAGATAAATTTATATAGATTGACGCATTGCATACATCAGACATTTTTTCAGGTGAACGATATCGCGAAACGTCTCAACTTATCAAAGTGTCTGGACACATTGGCGAATAAATTAAGCGGTGGTGAACGGAAGAGACTTTCTATCGGCGTGGAAATGTTCGTTCAACCATCCGTTTTTTTATTAGACGAGCCAACAAGTGGTCTCGACAGTACGGACTCTAATCAGGTATAGCATAAATTACTAATGCAACTATATATTGATAACAATCGTTTTATAAAAGAGGTTGATAAAAAGAGTATTTCTGCCTAAAAGAGTATAAATAAAAGGGAAACAATATTTTTTAATAGATTTTAAGAGACTTCCTGAATATCATAGTATATATTATACGGTAAAAAGTTCGAGAAAGATATAGGAAATATTTTGAAGAATTGAGCACGAATATGGGATCTAAATTTCAATGTTTTTGTTCAATTTTCAAGGTATTCTCCAATATATCGCCCCCAAAAACTTTTTAATAACTTTATAATTTATCATATCCAATAAGTTAAAAACACTATTTCTTTTAAACTTTTTATGGGCAGAAGTTAGTCTCTTTTTAACATTCTCCTTTAACGTCCTTTTTTAATGTTTTATTTGATATTATTTGATATAAGTTACTCGATACATAAATTAATCGATATTTATCCCTTCTTTTTATATAAATTAATTATTTTATACAAATGCTCAGAATATTTTAGCAATATGTTACAACGTAGGTTGTTATAATGTATTGTTTTGAATTATAGTTCAACTTTAATATTAAATTTTTAATGTGCTATATCGAAACTCTATGTATATATATATATATATATGTGTGTGTGTGTGTGTGTGTGTGTGTGTGTGTGTGTGTGTGTGT
>NW_017259243.1:617299-617713 GCF_001594045.1 Atta colombica | reverse complement strand
AATATATATATATATGATGTGCATTAAATATACTGCAGCTTATTAATATACTGCATGATATGGCAAGAGCAAATTGCACTGTGATTTGTGCAATACATCAACCCAACAGTCAGATGATTTCGCTCTTCGATAATATTATCGTACTTAATCAAGGCAGATGTATGTATTGCGGTCCAATGAACGAGATCTTAAACACGTACAGCATTGCCGGGTTTACGTGTCCCAACTTCTATAACATAATTGAATTTGGTAAGGTTGACTCTATTGATTCGATTTGTTAAATAAATTATGAGAAAATAGGAGAATTAGGAAAAAATTAATAGAGTATTGTGCGCATTTTTTTTTATTTTTTTATAATTTTAGAATTAGTTCTTAATCCTGCAAGTAAATTTTATAATTTTATAATTTTATAAT
>NW_017259243.1:612712-617211 GCF_001594045.1 Atta colombica | reverse complement strand
ATATATATGAGTAATATAGTAATATTATTTTTATAATAAAATATTTGATCCAGTTTTTCGTAAAAAGTGTATATTCAAAAAATTTATTCAGTCATATCTATACAGCATTCTTTATCCCAAAGACTTTCTTGAGAACATTCTCAGAACATTGGGATGTTTTCAGAACGTTCTGTAAAACATCCCTTGATCTGTGTTATACGTGGGTCGTTAAGTTTGGTAAATTTCCATGAAATGGCGCTACAATCCATTTGATAACGCGACATCTCGAAAAATCCACTCTTCGAACTCCTTCAGGCCAAATTTCAGCCAGAAAGAACGCATAGTTCACGTTTAGTAGTCATTTGAAGCGAGATTGGCGCGCAAAAAAGTGCTCTTCCATCAAGACAATGCGCCGTCTCACAAGTCGACCGTTGCAATGACAAAACTACGAATTGGGCTATGAATTGATTCCTCATCTATCCTATTCTCCGGATTTGGCCCCGTGTGACTTCTTTCTGTTCCCAAATTTAAAAACTTGGCTCGGTGGGAAGAAATCCTCAAATGAGGAAGTCATGTCGCCGTCAATGAGACTTTGAGACAGCCTACTTCAAATGACTACCAAACGTGAACTATGCGTCCTTTCTAGCTGAAATTTGGCCTGAAGGGGTTCGAAGAGTGGATCTTTCGAGATGTCGCGTCATCAAATGGATTGTAGCGCCATTTCTTGGAAATTTACCAAACTTATCAAACGACCCACGTATGGATATTTAAATTATATTTTTAAATTATATTTAAAATATAATTTAAGTGTTAATTACATTTTAAAATATACTGAAGTCACACTTATAGGTGCTGAATTCTTTATTTTACACTTTAAAAATTAAAATTTTTTAAAAACATCTAATAATTAAAAAAGCGAAAAACAATTAATTGTGTTCTAATTACAGTGCTTGAGGTAGTAACAGAACAAAAGGGTGGAGATATGGAAAATCTATACAAAATTTGTTGTGACGAATATGTAAAGTTTAGATTACGCAATAAACATAATAAAAAGGGTAATAGTTATACAATAATATATATATTTTATAACAATTACTGTTATGTACTGAAAATTTTGTGTTTACTTGACCTCGCCCACATGGAGAAAAATAATTACATAGATTTAATATAATAATGACATAGATTTTATACTATTGTGGCAAAATCTATCAGTTACTACATATGTGGACAGCAAAGAGATTTGTTAAAATTACTGATTGCTATTTGCTGGATATAATTAAGCTAAAACTTCAAATTATTTTGCTATAAAAATAAATGAATTTTTGTTTAATTAATTAATCTTTTTTGTTGCACCAATACAATTTGCTACAAAAGCAAAGTATTTGAAGAACTAGCAAGATGATTTCGTTCTACAAACAATTTATTTGAATTAGACGAATCAATCAAATTTGCTATTGTAGCAAGATATGTTTATTAAATTAATGACATATTTTAATTGTATGAACAAAACAATTTTCCTAAAAGAATATACGAAATCTGCTGGAGAACTTGGGGAATGTCTGAAGAAATGATTTTAAAATTAATACATCTTTTTAATACATCTCTTGATTAAGCAACAAAATATGATCGAGAGATGTATTAAAAAGATGTATTAATTTTAAAATAATTTCTTCAGACATTCCTCAAGTTCTCCAGCAGATTTCGTATATTTTCTTACATTACAAGATACAATTTGGTGCCTTGTATATCCGTACAAACTGGATCACTAAATCTGTTTTTTTTTTTATCTATTTAAAATGGTTCAAAAAATCTCTAAAAATTCACTAATATATTTTCAACTTTCTAAAATAAATATTGAAACTTTATTTTGGAAAATAATAAAATGTAGTCTAATTTATAATTATCGAAATATTCAAAAAAACTTGCACGAATAGGAATCGCTCGATTACTTTGACCTGTATAGTAAGAATTAATTTTGAAATAATTTCTTTAGGCAATTGCCAACTGTCCAGCAGATTTCGTATCATTATGAATACACGTTGAATAAAATATAATGTGAATAATAAAAAAAAATGAAAATAAATAAGGTATTAAGAGATCATTCGTGATAACACATTTCATGACGTTATAACAGAAGATTCCAGAAAGGAGATGAACAATTATTTGAGAGTACGTAAGATAGAAGGTGCATCCTAACAAATCAAGTTTTGCTGTAATAACACAATACGATTACAATAACAAATTTCTTTTGCTGTCATAATGGATTTGAATGAGCAGTAGTAATTTTGTATAAGTATAATAGTAAAAAAATATTGCTAAGAACATATTATTTTGCTTTAACAGCAAATTAACTTTAGTTAAATACAGATAGCAAATTTTTTCTATCTTAGCAAAACAGATTTCTACTCTAACAACAAGTAATTTCTAAAATTAGTTTTACCAACTAAATTTTATCGCTGCCATTACAAATATACAATAGCAATAACAGGTTTGCTATAACAGCAAAATTATTTTTCTTCGTGCAACACTTAAATAGTGTTAAACTTAAATACATAGAGCTTTAAAATTTATAATTGTCATTCAATAACTATTATTATTAAATTAAATTAACTAATTATTTAATACTAATTATTTAATTAATTTTTTTATAGAATTGGATTTATCGATTAATTTCAAACAAAAATGTGGAACAAAAGATACAGACGCATCTATAAATAGCATAATACAAAAGAAGTCAACATGGCAACAGCAAAAGATTTTATTTTTACGATCTTTAATTTATATCAAGCGAGATAGAGTGAGTAAAAACTTTCGAAAATAATATTCAAACAATTTGTTTAAAATGTTAAAATGTGTCATTTTGATTAATTTTTCAGATCTTAACAAAACTAAGAATTGTGACACATATCATAATCGCATTATTATTAGGGACAGTTTTCTATAATTTCGGTGATGACGCAGAAAAAGTTGGCAGCAACATCGCTTATTTATTTTTCTGTTTATTATTTTTATACTTTACAAATGCTATATTGGCAGTGCAAATTTGTAAGTAATATATGTTCTTCTTCTACGCATGAATGTATACATAAATGCGCTATATAATTTATGTGATATAGACTATAATCTACTTGATGCTACAAATGTTTCATTGGTTAGTAAAATTTTTTCTGATTAATCAATCAATCGAAGCATTTGTAACGCCAAGTAAACTGCATCTCTTGTTGACAAATAATTAAATTATCGATATAATATCGATACAATATATCTTTTTGATATTTTTAAAAAGTTAATAAATCTCTTCGATAATGTTTTTACAATTTATCGTGTTTATAATTATTATAAACGCATTTTATGAATTTCATAAATTGTATTAAGTTAATGCATCTGATTGTAGTTCCCATTGAAGCGACAGTATTTTTACGAGAACATTTAAACAATTGGTACTCTTTAAGATCCTACTACAGTGTAAAAATAATATCGGATCTCTTAATACAAGTATGTTTAAATGCATTATAACTTTGTTATTAATTATTTTTTTCAGATATGAAGTTATAACTAAAGATTATAATCAGATCATAACTATATAAATATGTTATCGTGACTTTTTAAATCAATTAAAGATTCGTTTTTTTTTTTAGATACTTTGCGCCTCATCTTTCACGCTTATATCATACTATATAACAGGACAGCCAATGGAATATGATAGAATTTTACGAGTGTGGGGAATTTCCCTGTTAATTACAATAATTGGACAAACAATCGGGATACTTTCAGGCACAATATTTGGCACTGAGGTATTTTAACGGTGTATCTTTTACCATTTTAATTAATTTTTACGTTACGTAATTTTTATGTTTGAAAAACAAGATAAAGGTCATTATTACTAGATTTTTATTACTTTTTGTGCTTCTGTTATTTATTTAAAGAGAGCATAACTAGAAAGAATCAGTATATTAAGTATAGTAGTAACATTTTCAAACAGCATCCCAGTAAAAAAATTGTTCATGCATGAATATGTATAAATATGTATAAATATACATAAATATTCATAAACTTGTATAATCATCATATATGAAATATGTCTATACTTGTTCCCTTTTTCTTTTATAAAATTACTTTTTAATATAATAGAAATAATATGAAATATATATAATGTGAAAATATTAAAAATAATTAAAGGGAAATTTTTGCATTGTTCGTTTTAGAAAAAAACAAGTTTGGAAAAATGTAAAAAAAATTGCTCACAATGCATAAATGCTTATGTATAATCTTATATATTAGATAATTATACGTAAGTAATTTTTTCAAACTCATTTCTTCAAACTTTCTTCTAAAACAAATAGTGTAAAAATTACCCATTTAATTATTTTTAATATTTTCACATTATTATTTCTTATACTAAAAATTTTACAAAAGAAAGAAAGATATATGACTATGTATAGATATATTATATTTCATACATATATGATTATACATATTTATAAATATTTATATATGTTATGTATGTTATTTATACGAAT
>NW_017259243.1:611115-612612 GCF_001594045.1 Atta colombica | reverse complement strand
TTAAAAAATAATTATTATTAATCTTTATTATAATTACTATCTTCTGTTTCTTATTAGAAATAAATCATCTGAGAAAAATATAATTAATTAATAATTTATTAACTTATTACTGCATGTAGTATTCAAACTTTAATTCGATTTCTGGAAAACGATATATCCAAAATGCGAGCATAAGAATGTCTTAAGAATATCTTAAAAACATCTTTGAGACATCTTATGTTTGCATTTGTACATATGATTCTCTAGACATTTAATATGAAAATGTTAGATAACTAAGTATAATTTCTTTTCAGTTAGGTATGTTTTTCATACCGGCAATTGGTATACCATTATTGTTGTTTGCTGGATTCTTTTCAAAATTAGGAGAAATGTCGATATACTTGCAGCCTTTAACCTATGTGAACTTTTTCAGGTACAATTTAATATTACAACGATTAATTAAAAGTTTTCAGGATTTAAATTTATTACTGTAAATATGATGTTTTCAGTATAAACAATATTTTTAATTTATAATGGCTATTTATTGAGAATTATTTCTCTTTCCGTATGGAGATTTTATTTAATTCCAGTTCACTATATTTTCAGTTTTAAACGAAAATTTTATTACAGATACGCGTTTGAAGGAGTAATGCAAGCGATCTATCTTGATCGACCGAATCTGACGTGTTTGGAAATCTATTGTTACTTGCGTTCACCAAATAAGATTCTCATGATGATGGGCATACCAACAGTTCCATACTATGTAACTCTGATAATACTTGCTTCTTGGATATTCTTTTTTCACGCGATCACTTATGCAGTACTTCTTTGGAAAATTTATTATGCAAAAAAGTGACGATCAGTAAAATTAATATTAATAAAATGTTTATTAAAATTAATACTCATACACACACACACACACACACACACACACACACACACAGCATATGGATATGGATCCTTTAGACGTCCAGATCAAAGATGTCCCGATTACATCTGGTAGACGTCTTGTGGACGTACAATGTACCGCCTTTAGATGTTCAATGGACGTTGTTACGTCTCAATACGACGTAAAATGGATTTTTTTATGGACGTTGTTGGGACATATCCTAATGAGAAATGATAATGGAATGAATATCGAATCGATGTCGATTCTATTATCATTTTCTGGGTATTGCTCACTGCGCGATTACAAATTTGTTTAATAGAAAATGATATTTATCAATAAAAATAGTGTTAATATTCTCAAGTAATGTTTTTTTGTAATAAGAACAGCATTAAAACAGTAATACTAATTTATGATTTATAATTTTTACGTAGAATATTATTTTTCACTAAACAAATTTCGAACCGCGCGTATAGTCAAAAAATTTACACCAGATATTTTTTTATAAGCAGTAAATTTTATTATTATTATTACTTAAATTAAGAAATTGTATTTTAAGAAAATGCAATTGTATTAATTGATTATTATTTAGTATTAATATTTAGTATTAATGTCCATAATTATATAATTAT
>NW_017259243.1:609790-611015 GCF_001594045.1 Atta colombica | reverse complement strand
ATATAATTATAATAAAAATAAAATAAATTAATTATTTGAATTATTTGAATTTTATACATATTTTGTACTGTTATTATGATTGTCAACATATCACTACATTGACAATAATGATAATAATAATAATAATAATAGCAGGATTGAATAAGTTAACTTTTATTTTAACTAAGTTAAGTTAAAGTGTTAAAACAGCCTTGAAAAGTTAATTTAACTTAATTAAAATACAAGTTAACCCATAATAAAATTAATTGAACTAAAAGTTAAGTTAATAAAAAAAGTAATTGAAAAGTTAAATTTGATACGAATGAATAACCAAAAAAAAAAGAAAAAGTTTGACCACTTTACATAATTATTACGTATTTTTCCTTTCTCATATTATTCTTAGCATATTTATTAAAGAATCTGGTTATTTTTGTTTACAAATAACGATTATACAATAAAAATTACTAAATTACTAAATTATATACTCATTAGCTCTCGCATTGTATCTGAGGATTGACTTTAAAAAAATTAACTTAAAAGTTAATAGTTATCAATAAAATGTAACTAAATTAAGTTAAAAAGTTAAGAATCTAAAGTGTAACTAAGTTAAATTAAAATTAATTAATTTTTTAATTCTTTAATTTAACTTTTATCTTTTTAACACCCAATCCTGAATAATAGTAATAATAATAATGATGATATCAATGATTATGATAACAATAACATTCAATGCTTATATTTAACAGATATTCCTGGGATATACAACAGATGTCCTCTAGACATTTAATTGATGTTGTCTTCAAAATGTTTTATTTAAAATAAAAATCATCAAAGCTTGAATTTCAAGTATATGTTTATAATGTATGTCAGAAATATAATATTGAACACACTTGTAATATTGAATTTTATGATCCAGTCCCGAATGTCTCTCGGATGTCTTGTAGACATCTTATCGCAGCTATAAGCAGAACGCCCTTCGGACGTTCAAGACATCAAGACATAACTAGGCTTTTATGAACAGGAACATCTAAAAAACATTTGTTGTGTGGGTATTATTTATTAATTCCTTTATTTATTAATCTCAAACGAGAAACTTTTTAAGATATGTCTCAAACAAAAAATTACCTATTGAGAAAATCCTCTTTGCAACACTGGGTAAAATCTTAAGAGAAATAATGGATTGGGAATGTAAAAAGTTGTATAAATTGTTTATATCTATATATACATATATATATACATATATATA
>NW_017259243.1:605154-607856 GCF_001594045.1 Atta colombica | reverse complement strand
ATATATATATATACATATATATATACATATATATACATAGAATATCTATATATTCATAGATATATCTATATATACATAGAATGTGCTTAATAATAATAACATAATAAGATTAATTTTCTTATTGTTGATTATGATGAGTATGTAAGGATGTGTTTTATAATAAAATAAATTAAATATAATAATTTAATAAATTAACATATCTTAGGATAAATACAAATGAATAATCAATGCGTTAATTTTGCAAAGTTAAGAATGTTGACTAGATAGTCCAGAATTTCTATTTAATTCTCATTTTATTACATAAACGATACAACGAAATAATAAATATCCGTATATAAATAATTTTTGTCAAAATGCACATTTCTACATTATTTTTTTTTTTAAGGAAACTTTAAGTAAAAAAATAATGTTAATGCCAACAAGAAATTATAACAAATAAATTAAAGAGAAATAGCCAATGCGAGCTACCACAAGATGCTTTTTGTGAAAATAATTGTCATATATTAAAGAAATAAGTTGCAGCATTTCGACATCGTAATTGTGTCCTCTTCAAATGTGAACATAATACAGATTATAAAAGCATTCCAGTAAATAAAATAATCTTATAAAATAAGACGGTAGTTTCTATTTTTACTGTCAATAATAAAAATAGAAACCGTCTTCGTCATGTTCCAATGTGTCTACAAAATAAATTGCAAAAATTGCAGTTCATCATACGTAGATAAGCGCCTATTAAAAACAAGAACATTACAGCCATATTAATAGAAATACGAGACAGATTCTATTATTACAGAACATAGATCTGAGTTTAATCATGATTTTGATTGAGATGACATACAAATTTTAGAGAAGAAAAAGTTTTCAATAGACGATTTACCTCAGAAGCAATTCACATAAAAAAGAAAGAAATAGCTTAAACAATACAAAATGATACCGATTTATTAGATCCGTTTTATAATGATCTTGTTTATGTATAGATGTCACTTCCATACTTTGGAATATTAACTTGTTATAAACTTTGTCTACCTCTCATTCGCAGTTTTAAGTTCAGCGTATATTGATCAATTGTTACAGAACATCGTTAATCTGTTCTCAAGTAAGTAAAAAAAACATTATTTTAACTAATTACTTTATGAATGTTGATATTGAGCCAAAATTTTTATTCTATACTTAATTTTATTATAGTAACTTCCTTATCAGTTTAAATATCCGTCAAGATACGACGAAGATAGTTATAATCTTTACAGCTTACTTAACGATGTTTTTCATTTCTGACTTTTTATTGTTGATAACCTTATTTTATTTTATTGAAATTCTTTTATAATTGGTATATGTTATGTTCACATTTGAAGAGGACACAATTACGATGTCGAACATCTATAACTTTTTTAATATATGATAATTATTTTCACAAAAAATTGGCTATTTCTCCTTAATTTATTTGTTAAATATTGAAGCCTTTGAATAATTTTATTATTTTATAATAATTTATTATTTTAAATAAAAAATATACGAAATATTTTCAAATTTTAATTAATTCTCTTCACAAGCTTCTGTTTCATTTGTAAGATCTTAATTTTTATGAATTTATAACTTTCCTTCAACTTTAACAATATATACATATTTACTAAAAATGCATAAGTTTATTATAGAAATACAAATTATACTAAATTATATGTGCATTTGAGACACTGTCATGTCCTGATGAGTAAATAAGTACAAATTTATATGATTTTATTTATAATTTTATTAAAAATATAGAATTACAGAAAGAACAGAAAGTTTGTATGATCACATTGAGAATGAAATTTCTAAATTTATTTTAAAAATAATAGAAATAAATACACACGCAATTCTCTGATTAAGTGTGATATTTACAATTATATTTGAGAAAATTAATGTAGAAAATTAATGTACAATAAACAACTTATATTACTCTTTTGGATTCCATGATTTTTTTCATCCAACAAAATAATTTCTTAATACAAAGATAATTGTTTAATAAGATTATATATTATTAAAAACACAATTTCATATATAGTACAGAGATTCAAGAGATGTTCTAAAAAACGTACTGATGTCCTGAAAACATTCGCAGAAAGATCTCTGAGATAAAGTACGAAATATATTATTAAGGTTATGTATTATTAAAACATTTAAAAAAATATAAGTTATATATATGAAATATATAGATATGAGTTATGTATATTTGTTTCTAGATCACAAATTTTGTTTATCTTTTACTTGTAATGTATGTAATATGTACTATATACTATAAAACAAAAAAAAATTGAAGACATTAGAAGATTTGCAGATTATCGCTGTGTTTTCATTCATTACTAATAGTACGCTAATGCATTCATTCATTGCGTCATGATTACGCTTATATAATGTTCTTACTGTTAACATCGTCTATTATTAGATATCAGTGTTTTCATTAAATCTGACAGTTTAATGATCATATACTCGTAGATATTGTTATCAACTTCATTATTCATTTTATTAAAATTTAATAAACAACCATTAACAAGTGAGAACTAGTCAATATTTGACTATATTATTCTTTTACATCAATATTTTTGATGATTTTTACTTCGATATTCTTGATTTTCATGATTATGTTATTTTCTGCGAATATTAAGTTTACATCCAAGAAGATCCAAACATATATTTAACTTTTATAATAAAGTATATATATATAT
>NW_017259243.1:599858-605018 GCF_001594045.1 Atta colombica | reverse complement strand
ATATATAATATATATATACATATACATAAGATCGCTATCTAAAGCTTATTCGATAATAATCTTTTCATTCACTGTAAAAAACAATTTTTTTCTTAACAATTTTTTGAAACAATGAAACATAAAACTTGATATCACAAGAAATAATATAAAATTTGTTTAAATATGGCTTCCGGTATTCGTTTTTAAGAAATCATTGAGCAAAGTAAGTAACGAAGTAAGTATATTTTTTTGACCGACGGCAGTAGCAAAGGCGGGAAGCATTTTATATTGTACAAAAAAAACTTATATAAACACTTATATAAAACATTAACACTTACGGAATATCTTATACTATATAAAAATGAAATAAATTTTCATAAAAATTTTCATAATAGTGAGTACTAATATGCTCATTAAGTTGAATACAACTGCAGTCGAAGAACGTCCTTAATACACGTTACTTGACTCAACTTGTATATTGTTGGCTGAAAGCTTGTTTTATAACTATAAAATCGTAAACAAAATAGCAACTTGAACAAAGCAGTTAAAAATATACTATAATGACATATTAAAAGACGTATTTAGTTTTTATTAGGTTGCCTCATAAGTTGCCGTTTTTTTTAATTTAAATTATTTTTCCGAATTGATATATAGCCAAATGAGTTCGAGAGATACCGTCATGTTACTGTCAGTCATTACAATAGAAACTAGACAAAATGCTTCCTCATTATGCGTGAAATGTTGCTAACTTACGTGATTTCTAAATTTGATGATAGTGAGTTGATAGCATGTAAAATATATCTTGATGGCATGTAAAATATATGTGACATCAATTTGTCATTATGTTGCCGGCACGAAACTATATATGAAATGCGAACTCATCACATGCCATTTTGCCATCAACAATATTAATTTCCAATGTTTGCTTTTGAAATTGTAAATTGATTTTTGCCACCATTCCCCCCAGTCAGAAATGATAATGAAATCGACATCGAATCGACATCGATGTTGCTAATTCAGTTTGCACATAAGATTCCAGCACACAAGATATCAGCAAATTGCCGCAACTTCACAACTTGTGCAGTACATTAGTTTGTCTGATATGCTAAATCACTTGATTATCTGGGGATGTATTTGGCAAAATGTCATATATTATTCAAAAGCTTTTTTTTTACTCTACATGCCTGTTTCCATCAATTGTCTTTATATTTTAATTCATTACAAATTCATTAACTTGGCGGAAAATGTTGAATTTGAGAAAACAACGACAACTTATGAAACAATCACCCAATATTTATCACTTTAATTATCATATAGAAAAGAACACTTAATAATTTTACTTTTTGTATATATTAGTTTTGTATGTATTAATTAAGAATGAAAAAGCGTTCGTCCATTGACGGCCAAACGTGAAAGATATATTCAGTATTCAGTGTAGTAGTTTCCGTCTTCATACTATCTTATACAAATATAGATATATTAATACATGTTTTGACTACTGATTGTACGATATTTGTCTCAAGTCCCAACTTACATCAGTGCTCAACCAGCCTATTTTACTCTACATTTAAAAATTGAAAATTTAAAACTGATTTGTATCTGAATGAATCTGAAATTCCAAAAAAGATAATATATTGATTATGTGCATAATAATGATGATAATTAGATACTAAGTTTTAAGCTAATGTCATGAGGTGTATCGATAATTTTATATGGAAACAATCCATTCTCAATTACAAAGATTATAATAAAATATTTTTCATTAATTGTACTTTTCGATTTAAGCTTAAGGTTACGCTTAAAGTTACGCCTAAAGTTACAGTAGTGTTGGCATTAGCATTACCTAAAATTCTGCTCTCAAATTCTCCTCAAGTCATGACTTCAATAACAGTTAAAACTTTTGAAAGTTGTTTCTTTAATTTTTGTTTAAGAAAAAATGAAAATAAAAGAAACAATCTCCAATGGCTTTAATATCTTAATCAATATTAAAGGTAATCCTTTATAAGATTTAAAAGATTTTAGTCGTCGGTCAAACATTTTGCGATACTAATGCTGAAAGTGTTATAACTTTTAAATTTTATAACTCGAAAAGTACTTAATAAAAAAATATTTTAATATAGTGTTTTGAAAAACACTTGATGTAAACTGCGAAAATATAATAAATAATAGAGTAATAAAAAATAGAGATTTTATTTAAAAAATTCTAAATAATCTTGCTCTAACCTTGATAATGCTATCCAAGGTCAAACTCTTGCAGCACAAAAGTTGCAGCAATATTGCAGCATTAATGCAACGATATTGCTGCAAGTTCCGTGCTGTATGGGAACCAATGATATCATCTTATATTCTTCTCGAATTCACAAAACTTTTATCTGAAACATTTTTCGACATAACGCAATGTTTCTGAGATATTTAAATGGATTTTTTTAAATAGGATACAGCTTGTATGTAAGTTTTTTGTTTTACAGTGCATTTTTACACACGAGAATATAATTTAAATAATATACAATAGATATCTTTATTTTAAAATCTTACAATTATGATAATTTTAATGATTAATTTATAGCATATTTTGCACAAAATTCCGTGTACAGCATTGTAAAAATTATTTGTCTCGTCATAAACAAGACATTTGTATAGTTAATTAAACTTAACTATATGACATACGTGTACGTACCAATGTTACTTCCGGTGCATAAGAAATGATAACATACATCTTCAAACTTATACTAGGTAATTATGCATATATGTATGCCACGTAATGAATACGTACGTATTGAAGATAAATACAGATACTAGAATAAATAAAAGAATTAAATCGGTATAGATGAAGTATTCCTTTGTCATTTCCCTTTTTATTTTTTTATTTAAAAATAGTTTTATTTTTTTTTTAGTTTTTTTATTTTTGTAATATAAATTAGACAAAATACAAAAAATCTGAAAAGTTATAAAGTTCTAAATTTTGTAACACAATTATATCTATAATATACTCGTACATATTTATAACATACTCGTAACCAATAATCATTTAGAATCACTTTAACAAACTTCGATTAATTTAATACTGTTTAATTACTCTGTTTTATTAAGTAATATAAATAGCTATTAAATTAATTAATTGAATTATATTCAATAATTATATTCAATATGTATTGAAATTCTGTTTCGCAATGTACTGAAAAAAAAAGATTAAGAATAATAAACTGTATATTAAAGATTTTGTCTTAAAGCAATTCTATTGGCAGAGTTAATCGTTGATTAAATTGATCAAAGTTTGTTGTTCGAAGCTACCCTTAACTTTTTTTTTATCTCTGAAATCGATTCTAAATTAAACACAAAGGAAGAGTGTTTTTTGGACCACGTCAAGATCTCTTCAAACTCTGCTATTTTATTCCTCTCGATGGAACTCACAACCCATTGGAATCGTTTATTGTCCAAGCAATTAGGTGCTGAGATTGAGGCATTCTTACATCGCAGATTTACATGGAATATCACGCATAGCTACAGTTCTGCTTCATTTTACCCCGTTATCAATAAACCACCATCACATCAAAAACTACTCGTATATATAATGCATAAAATATGTCAAAGCGATTATTTTATCCCTTTGTATCACATTGAAATCGAGCTCTGTATTAATCACTACATTTTATTTTGACCAAGTATGTAAATAATATTGTTACTTATAAAAAATTGAACAATAAAACTGTAGTTTAAAGTTAATTTAGAAAACTGAGGACATTTAAAAAATGTGTTAAATATTAGAAAGAAGCTACTTCTTACATTCTGTGCTTCTTCTTCTTCCTACGTTAGACTTCTGGCTTGTTACACTTCTCTCAACGATTGTTCATAATGCAATTTAACAATGAAACTGAAAAATAGTGCACAACTAATATTGTAGAATGTGTCAAACTCTAAATTGCGAAACTAAATAATTTAATATAGGAAAAACAATCGCTAACTAAACAAATGAACACCAATAGCACATAATACTAAAATCTATGTTGAGAACGCTAATCGAATAAAAAAGTGATAAACTAATAGAATTGAAAAAATAATCGCAAAATTAATTATCAGAATACTTTGAATAAAGCGAAAGAACTTTTCTACTATTACTATTGTACCAAACTGTACTACTCTAAACTATTGTAAAAGAAAACAGTTGAAAAGAGAAAAACATTTACTTATGGATTATTGTTATTTCTACAATTCAATAATGTACGTTTCAGCTAAATTCTAGCCTTCTTATCGAATATTGAGAGTTGCATTTCATTGATGGATTGGCTAATCTTCATATTTTTCTTCATTCATTTGGCTGCTCGATTGGTGACCTGGATGGTTTCAAGAAATTAAGAATTTGAATATAATATTAATTGTAATATGTTGAATAATAAAAAAAATGGAAAATAAATTGATGTAAAGAGTTATCTCATGAGTCAACGCACAAAGATGTAACAATAATCCATAAGTAATTAGCATTTGAATGTGTATATATAATATAAAAATTGGAGTGTGTTATAATACATCGATAAAATAAAATTAAAGCAGCGATGTTGAGGGTTGCAAGTCTCACAGTGAAATGAAAATTAAATGACTAAATATGTTTGTCATTTGATATAAATGATCAGTAATTAGTCAAAAAATAACGATAACAAGGATTCCTAGTTCCATGTCTGTTTTTAAATTAATGCCATTCTTTTGAAATACAACTCATAAAAATGTATTCGCTGATGAAGGCTTGAAATTAGCCGAACGTCATTTAATTATTATAATATGTATTGGGTTGTTCGGAAAGTTCGTTGCCGATTTTGAAGGAAAATTGAAACGCAGAAGATTTAAATTTTAGTATATATTTATTAAATTATATAGGTTAGTCGGCATTATATATTATTTGGACGAGTTTAGTCATTTATGAGCACCACTTACAGCGCCGATTCCTAATCGCCCAATTTATTCATTATTTAATTATTATTGTCATAAGGAATCTTATTTTTGTAATTTGTTATCTATAGTTTATATTAAAAATTTTTAATGCAGCGCTTATTTTTTTTTACTCCATCATTTTTTTTTACAAAAAATCTGATAAAGAATTATTTCCTTTTTCTAAAAAAAACTATGTTATTTTGTCCTTAGTAGCAAGTAAAGTTAGCAGGAAAATATTAAAAAATAAAAATATATAAA
>NW_017259243.1:595904-599740 GCF_001594045.1 Atta colombica | reverse complement strand
AATTATTATATAGAAAATACAATAATAAAATAATAATAAAATTTTTCAATTTATAATAAGTAATTAGAATTCAGATTAAATCGTGTAAATATTTTTATTAATTTAAAATATTTTTAATTTCGTGTTTTTAAAATTTTTAGTACTATAAATTTTTATTTAATAACATAAATCACTGACAAGCATTTAAATTCTATAATGAATCATATACAGGGCATTAAAAAATCATGTCTAACATCCATATTTTATTCATAGTCCTTCCTTATTTTAAGGATCGAGGAAGGATTCCTCGATTTTCCATGAAGGATTCCTCGATTTTCCAAGGTCTCCTTGTTTCATAAATGAATCAAGTCTGTCTTCTCGAAGGAAGGAACATTTTAGGGATTTTAGTAACCTATTGAGGATAGCACGTCATAATATATATAGTATATGCATATCTAATATCGTGAATTACGAATAATAAAGGTTATAAAAGCATTGTTGATTAAATAAGGTCGTGATTAAGCATTTTGTAACAATAATGAACAAAAATAAAATAATAGCGGATTTAATTGGACGTACTCATTGTGCACTGATGCACATTAAAACCGCCGTATATACACAAAATAACGTAAATATATATTTATAAATAAACATAGAAATCAATTATTTTACAATTAAATTGTGAAATACTCAATACATTTTATTGTACTGTTAGATAAACTATGTATTTTATAATTCGAAATATTTGCATTTTATTTTTATACTTAAATTAGTGTACAACGCTTTAATATGCATCGGTGCTTCTAATCGAATTTCGCTATAATACTTATTATACGAAGAAGGAGAAAATGGAGGAGGACTTTATTTCTGAAAACAAACTATCAAAAATAATTATCGATGCGTTAAATTTAAATTAAAAGTAATCGAAAGTAAAAAACCGATGTGACGAATTAAATTTGAAGATTTGCTTGGTTATAAAGGTTACATGTCCTCTTCAAGAAAACTCGTAACTTATCTTGAGAAAAGAAAACTAATAAGGCTCCTTATTTGATCAATCAAAGAAAGTTTATGAAACATGAAATGAGGAACAAGGAATCCTCATTCTTCAAGAAAGGAATATGGATATATATCTATTCTTTGTTGCTGCATTAAACTTTCTATCTTGCTTTCGCCAAACTTCAAATGTACATTAATTTTATTTTAAATTCGAGTATGTTCACTTATAAAAAATAGATGCACGTACCCCTTGTAAAACAATTGTGTATTGTATAATTACTTTAAAAGATAAAATCTCAGTGATATCATTGTATTCATATTCATTCTTTTTATTTTAACCCAAAGATAACTTAATTTTCCGAAAAAATAATTATATCACAAAATTACACCATTAAAATAAAGTGTGTAAAATAAATGTCCTATTTAAGTTATAGTATTTTTTTATCTATAATCTAAATAATACGTATTCTCGAATTCCTACTTCAGAATAATTCTATTTCAACTTAAATAGTAGTACTTTTTTGTATAATAAAAGAAAAATTTGTAACATATACAAAATTTTAATGAGAGAAAGTGCTAGTGTATGTAAAAGAAATTTTAACATTTATAAATCAGCGGTATTGGACAAACAGCAGCTGTTATTAGTCTTTTTCGCGTTGATGGAGAAGTTATTCAATCGATGTATAGACTATAACAAAAGATGCTTAATGTGATATCGTTGTAGAATTGAAATGCATGACATGCAAATGATTGACATTTGTATGATAGCTCCGTTTTTACTTCTACTATAGCGTCTAACATGGCGACTAAAAATAACCTTTCCAATCCAAGAACGAAATAGCTCTTGCTCATGCGCTGTATGTACCCAAAGTTGCTGAATTCATCAGAGTTGCTTTTTTATAGCTGGGGCCTGCCTTCTATCATTAAAATTAGTATTTCGTGGCTGTGCTTCCGATTTAAGCCAGCAAACCTTTACGTAACCATGAATTTTCAGTACTGGCAATATATCTCAGAACACCCTGTACATTTGATGTAGCAGCGTCTAATTTTTTATATTCAATATTTTTGAATATTAAGTTAAAACAAAAAAATACAACATATTACTTAGGTCAAATAAAATTATTCTTAAATGGGAATTTGTAAATGTATATTACTTAGGCTCAGTTAGTATAACGTGTATAAATTTTATTTTAATTAGTGCAATTTTGTGATATTTTTTTAAAGAGAATAAAAGTTATATACATATTATATATATTATACTATACATATTACAGTATATTACTTGAAATAGGAAGAATGAAAATACAAAGAAATGTATCATTCGGGATTTATTTTTTTAAAATAGCTGCAATTATTTTTCAAGAAACTTATACTTAATATCTTTATTATTTTTTTAAAGATGATTTTCTAATGATCTTTTTTTATTAAGAGAAACTTAAATTAGTACTAAACCTTATATTGTTGTAAAACTCTGTTGTATTAAAACTTACGTTGTTGTTAAAAATACCATCATATTTTTTATATGACTTGATAATTTTTTACTTTTTTATATGTTTTCTATTCATTTTAATTTTGAAAAAATTACATCATATAGACTACGTAGTATAAAGATGTAAGATAAAAAAGAACATTCGGATATAATGTGTTAAAACAGTATTTTATTTTATAAATTTATGAAAAAGTTACAATTTCACTTTTCTCTCTTTGGCTAAAAAGAATTAATTTACTACATGGCACATTAAACTGTAAAATCATTTTGATTGATAATGAGACTTTACAGATAATAATTAGAGATAAATTTCTAGGATATTTTTTTCTTTCCCCTTCCCTTAAATTTATTACTCGCGGTGGGAATCGCGCATTAAGTCCTCCTTCTAGATACGTCTTTGCTTACGTTTATAATCAGCAGCACAAAATATGAGATCAGTCATAAAAACGGAGTTCAATGCACAGTCTGTCATATATGTAACTGATAAAGTACTTAATAATTATTATATCATGTACTTGTGTTATCTTGTAGTATAAATATCAACTCTTTAATTAATGAATTGACCACGAAGCTAATTTCATGAAGAGTCTAGCAAAATGGTGAAAATAAACGATAAAAATAACGTTGCAAGAATAATGGATGATTGCAAGATCCATATGGAGGAATCAGAAAAATTGCTGGAACCCGAGAAATCGCGGAACGTGCAAATGTGCATCGAATTCAACGATCTTTGTTATTCAGTTCGTCGCAAAGGCAAGTTCATTTGTCATCTCTATAAAAGTCGACATTTTTTTTGCATCTCAGTACCCTGACAAATTTTTTTTAGCGATCAGAATAATAACATGTTATTGACGTATATATTGTTATATATCATCACTATATATGTGTTGTGTCACGGTACATGTAAACATACTTATATTTGTTTCCAATCACTTATATCTGCAATTATTTTTCTTTATCTGAGGCAGTTTAATCCTCAACTACATATTTCCTTTTAAAATCTTAATTTCATGTCTGGATGTCATGGATCTCCATGTCTGAATCTCCACGGCATTTTTTGACTAGCTCTGTAATTATCACGAATCTCGATAGAAAATATGATAAATGTCTAGTATAGGAGAGCACTCTCCGATGACCTTAATCTTGACATATGTGGTCAAGATGATGATCCCGAGTGACCTTCAGAAGATATTAACGATCATTCTTCGTTAAAAAATTATTAACAATCAAAGTTGTTAATTATTGTATAAGGAGCACACAATTTTTTACGCAAAGCTACTCTCATCCTCTTCCCTCTCCCATTCTTAAAGGTGCACGACTTCCATAATTATACTGCTACATGTTGGTTTCAACGTTGTGCAACAGTACAATT
>NW_017259243.1:594894-595804 GCF_001594045.1 Atta colombica | reverse complement strand
GGGGGGGGGGGGGGGGGGGAGTAAGATCGCTTCGTGTTGAAAATCAAAATCTACGTAGAATAGTATTTAAGCTATGTATGTATAACAGAAATATAATACGTTATTTTTGAAATTTTTTTTTAATAGTAACTTTTTAACAAAGGACCGCGGGTTAAAATCTTACCTCCCCAACCTCCCTCGGGGTTGTGACCTTGTGACCTTGACATATGTCAAGGTCAAGGTCATCGGAGAGTGCTTCTCTATATTAGACATTTACCAAAGGAAAACATGACTTTAAGAAAAAAAAATATATTATATCGATTTATTCCAAAAAGTATAATTATTTACACGACTGAAATGGGAGGCATTTTTACATATGCTCGGAAAAATTATATCAGATGCAGATTTCACATGCATGTTCATACACTTCTCTTTCTTTTGTAAAATTATTTTTTAATGTAATAGAAATAATAACTGTAATGTGAAAACATAAAAAATAATTAAAGGAATAATTTTCGCATTGCTTGTTTAAAAAAAACAAGTTGTAAAAAAAATTGCTTATACATAATTGTGTATAATTTTATGTAATTATACATAAGTAATTTTTTTTTTATTTTTTTCAAATTTGATTTTTTCTAAAACAAATAGTGTAAAAATTACTTTTTTAATTATTTTTTGTTTTCACATTATTATTATTATTTTTATTACACTAAAAAGTAATTTTATAAAGTAAAGAAGAAAAAGTAATTTTAAGAAAGAAAAGAAGAAGGATGTATGAACATGTATGGACATATTTTATATATAATTACATGTTTGTGAATAAAACTGAGAAAAAATATAGTCAATTTTAATAAATATTTAGTTGAATACTGCCAATTAAATATTTATTAAATATAAAGATATATATTTGATACAAGAAACATTTGATTTA
>NW_017259243.1:585877-594794 GCF_001594045.1 Atta colombica | reverse complement strand
TATATATTCATGCAATTTTTTATCGGAAGATCGGAGTTTTTGGCTTGAAATCGAAATGTCGGTTATTCACACCTGTTATCATTCCTATTCCTCACTTCATTGTTGTTATATCGTAGTGCGCGATTCTCGGGGACAACATTAGTTTGAAATCGTTATAAAAGTTTTTGACCTGTATTTTTCACTATGTTTAAAAGTATTGTGTTACTAATATTATAAGATACTATTATTCATAACATATTTAACTATAAAAATATATAACTATATAATATCTTATAACATTAGTAACTAAATACTTTTTAAATATAGGCTTTTTTTAAATATAGGCTTCATTCAGCAGAACGATTATTTTGCAATTGTCTAAAAGTTTCTTCGCGCTGATTGGATTATACTTTATAGCTATAGAAAAATGATATTATCTCGCAGACAATCAATAAATATAAAACAATTGCAAAACTGTTGTGCTCTGCTGAATACAGCTATAATGAAAGACACAGATCAAAAACTTTTAACGATTTCAGACTAATGTCGTCTCTGAGACCGAACATCGCGCGCTATAACAAAACAGCAATGAAGTTAGGAATAGAAACGATAACGGGTAAATACCGACACATTTCAAACTTTTTGTTAAACCAAAAGATTCCGACCATAAACAACTCTACTTAATACCATCGAGACTTTTGTGATATTCGCAATAATTGATAGTACGAAAACAAAACGTCTTTATTTCAGTATAAACAATAAGAATCTTATTCTATCGTACATGTAAATACACAATCAATAGGAAAAAAAGTCTATAACGGTCAAAGTTGAATCTTTAGTTAAATAATTTCATGTGAATTCATATACTATATTTGTAATTATTGAATTGCGAGTTGAATTTTCGGACTAATTATAAGCATTTTTACGTTATCCACTGATTCAGAAACGTCACAGCTAAGGCATCTTCGTCTTCAAAGACCAGAAGATAGTCGTAACTTTTGGTTGTACAACGAAAAAAAACGCTTCATGATGGATATCGCGTTTTTTATGTCGCTTCAACATAGTTAAAGAAGAACATCTATTATTTTAGAGACTGAAAAAGCAATCTTACATAATGTAACGGGCTACTTCGAATGGAGGAAAGTCACGGTGATAATCGGTCCTTCCGGTGCGGGAAAGACCACTCTGCTGAAAATCATATCTGGCAAACGATTGACGGATATTAAGGGCAGCATTACCATAAACGGCGTTGAACGAAATAAAGGGACATTTCGGAAACAGGTGTGCTACGTACCGCAACAATTGGCTCTATTACCGTTCCTCACAACTAGAGAAACTCTTTATATAGCGGCTCGACTGAAACTTGACATTAATCAAAACAAAGAAGCGATTTGTTCAATTGTAAGTAAATAAGAAAATTTTCAAGTGTTTGTATACATAGAAAATAAGATGTCATTATGGCCTTCTAGATATTCTTTAAATCTGACTCAATGGATAATCACATATTAGTACCAAGTAATGGTCTCTAGTAATCAATGAATTAAATATGAGATTCTTAAGATATAATAGCTAATCTTTATTATGTGATCTAACTACCTAATAAAAAATGTTTCATGAATAAATATGTATAAACACGCATAAATATTCATATATCCTTCTTTCTTTCGTAAAATTATTTTTTAGTGTATTAGAAATAATAACAGTAAAAATATAAAATATAAAAAATATATAAAATATTATACATATTTATATATATTCATGCATGAAAAACTTTTTATCGGGTAATTTTAGTGCTTAAATTCAATGAATATGCTATTTGAAAATTGAAATTAAAGTGCAAATATCAGTATTTTCAGTTATATAATGCTCAAACATATTTCCTTTTTTAATTGAACTTCACTGATTAGCAGTGCCGCAAGCACTGGGTAATTAGTGACTATTCACTGATTCAGATTTAGAGAATATATTGAGTCCGTAAAGTTTGTGTCGATGTTGAAGGAAAATTGAAACGCAGAAAATTTAAATTTTAGTACATTTATTAAATTATATAGGTTAATCGGCACGAACTTTCCGGACAACCCAATAGTAGCTTCTCTTAATATTTCCGCTATGAATATTAAATGATTTTTTTGGAAACATTTGTTCAATAGTTCATTCCCAGTAAGCAAGAAACATTTTGGAACAGTTCAACAACATTGTAGCAACGTTGTAACATCATTACAATGTTGTTAAAATGTTCCAAAATGGATTATACCATGATACTAATATGCTAATAAATAATACTTAGCATTTATCATTTTTACTTTCGAGCATTTCGAAACGTTTTCGAAGTTATTTTTAGCATTTAATTAGGTATGCATATTTCCACTCAAACAGAACGCAACAAATTACGATAAAAATGACATTGAAATGAATCGGAAATGATTAAAAAATGACTTTTAATAATCATTTTGGAATCATTTTGACATCATATGACTTGTATTCAGCTTGGGCATTTCTCTTAAACTTAAGCTTATTCAAAAGAAATTTGAAGATGACAAGGCAATATAAGAATCGAACGCGGTAGTCGTTGTGCAAATAATATATAGATATAACACAAAACTCTTTATTATATAATAATGGACTTACATGTTTCGACTCATTTTTGAGCCCTCTTTAGAGGCGCCTTTACAGAATGTATACGTAATAATTATCTTGTCATAGTGAACTTCCTCCACTACATAAAAAAATCTTATTGTCTAAATTCGTAATTTGTAAATTTATTTTAAGCAATAGTTTTTGAGATATGAAGGTTTAAATATTGTCAATTACAGACTACATTTAGATAATTACCTGTGAGTATTAGTGAACGCTGAGAGAGAGAGAGAGAGAGAGAGAGAGAGAGAGAGAGAGGCACGCACTTACTAATACTACTGCATACATGACTTATAGTCATCTAAATGTAATCTATAACTATATTTAAAGCTTTATTATCTAAAAAATTACTGTTTAAAACAAAAATTTACAAATAACTTTCTTATTTTATTTCATTAGAACTTCCTTGATAATATATTGAATCGCGAATTTTGGACATCCTATATTATTATAGTATTATAGTAAAAATAGTATGTATATATACATACATATTATTTCTCATAGTATTTAGCTTAATTTATCATATATATGGTGAGTAAAAGATTGACTCATTACACATCAGATATTATTTATTTCTATCAGGTAAACGATATAGCAGAAACTCTCAGTTTATCAAATTGTCTGGACACATTAGCGAACAAATTAAGTGGTGGCGAACAAAAAAGACTCTCTATCGGCGTGGAAATAATTGCTAAACCATCTATTCTATTATTAGACGAACCAACAAGCGGTCTCGATAGTGTGGCCTCTTATCAGGTATACGTATATTAATAATGCAGTTATATATTATTAACGATCATTTCAAAAACATTGTATAATATTAATTATATAATATTAGGGTATGTACTGGATATCCTGAAAGTATACGATATCCGGTCTTATTCGGCCTCTTTTTATTCTCTCGGATAGCCGCATATTATTAATATCTGATAATATATCCGGTTGATATTTTATGTTGAAAGTTCGAGTCTTTATTAATGCTGAATTCTATTCTTTTCACTTTAACTTTCTATACAGTTCATTTTTTTCTTTTTCTTTTTACGTCGGCAAGATAAAGAAAATTATTTAAAGAGTGAAGCGCCATTTTCAAAGTTAGGTGTTAAATTAATATTTACATATTATGAATGTACGTATGTATTTTTTAAATGAATTAATTTATCTTAAAAATATGACTACGTGCCGATTATTTTCAAATTTTCAACATAAAAATCAATCAGAAAAATATTAATAATTTCCCCAAATTTTAATAAGAAACATCTCAAAACCTCTAAAGAAAATTATTATTTTTCTAATTGCTTTCCTTTTTATCTTTTTCTTTTAAATAGAGTAGAGAAATTGTATATCTGGTGTCATTTCTTTTTAGGTATTTGAGTGGTAAAAAAATTTTTACCACTCAAATAATAACTTTTTAAACATGAATACATATAAATATGTATAAGTATACATAAATATTCATAAAAACATATATAATCATATATGAAACATGTATACATTCCTCTTTTTTTTTGTAAAAATATTTTTTAATGTAGTAGAAATAATAATAGTAATATGAAAACATAAAAAATAATTAAAAGGATAATTTTCACATTGTTGTTGTTTTAGAAAAAAACAAGTTTGGAAGAATATAAAAAAAATATTCATACACAATTATGCATAATTATATATATAATTATATATAAATAAAATCACAAAATATAAAAGAGTGCTTATAAGAGTCGATACTAATTGGTTATGTGTAATTAATTTATTCAATATACATTAAATTCTAGACATTTCGATCGCCAATTTGGATCCTTCTTAACAAATATTTAATACTTAAAAAAAGTATTTGTCATATAAATAACATGAACATCATAAGTTAAAAAAATATGTAAACAGATTAATACTAGTTCATTTGTTTCTGTTTTTATATGTTTATATTCTTTAGACATCCAAGAGCTTATTTATTTTAATTGTCAAATTAACTATTAATCAAATACAATTTTATATTAAATTGTTATTATCTCAAAAAGAATGTTTCGTTGATTCTAACTTACTAAACTTACATGATAAACGCTTGAAATAACCTGTGATGGCCTCATCCGATTGCACGCTCGAGATCATATGACAAACATCTCTCAAACTCTAACTCGAACGTTTTGAATATAATAAGCAGACATAAGCGAACATTTGAATATAATAAAAAATGGCTTTAATTGAAAAAGAGCATAACAAAATCTGAATATTTGACATTTGAATATAATAAAAAATGGCTTTAATTGAAAAAGAGCATAACAAAATCTATAATTCAAGAATAAAAAATATTTAATATTACAGTATATTCAAGAATGTACATATCAATTCGCACAAGATCCAATGAATATGAATCAATGGCTTTAGTTAAGTTTTGACCAATATAATTAATAACCAATGTAATCTTGCACAGATTAAACTAAGGGCGTTTGATTATTATATAGATATTAAATTCACTATATGTGATCTGAGTGACAGTTGGTTCTGAGTAAAGTTGAATAAAATTATGCATAATTGTGTATGAATATTTTTTCAAATTTTTTTTTTCTAAAACAAACAATGCGAAAATTATCCCTTTAATTATTTTTTGTTTTCACACATTACTATTTCAATTATACTAAAAAATAATTTTACATAAGAAATAATTTTACATAAGAAAGAGAGATATATAGATATTTTATATATGATTATACGTGTTTATGCATCCGATACATTCCTAATTAAAATAAACCAATACCTTACATTATATTTTGTAAGTTAATAATTTTAACTTACATTTTAAGTTAATAATTTTTTTTTGCATAATTGCACAGAACATTCTAGAAATATAATATCGTAGCAATTTCAACAAATCAGCTAACATTATTTGCAGTTATTTTAATATATCAAAATGACGACAAATAATGTTAATTCATTTACTGGAATATTGCAATGTTGCTAAAATGTTATAATGCATTGTTTTGTAATAATGTTCAATTTTAATGTGATGTATCAGAATATATAATTTGTGTTGAATAGCTCGTTAACACGCTGCATAATATGTCGAGAGCAAATTGCACTGTGATTTGTGCAATACATCAACCCAGTAGTCAAATAATTTCGCTCTTCGATGACATTATGGTATTGAGTCAAGGCAGAAGTATGTACTGCGGTCCAAAGAGCGAGATTTTAAAGACGTACAACGTTGCCGGGTTCACGTGTCCCAACTTCTATAACATAGCCGAATTTGGTAATGTTGACTCTATCGATCCGTCTTGATTACAATTATATTGTAATTAAATTAATTATACAAATTAAAAGAAAAGACGAAAGAATTTGAAAAAGACTATTGACAGAATAAAGCTATACGCATTTTTCTCATAAATTTTTTATAACTTTAAAATTAGTTTCTTCTTTTATTTAACTTGTAGTGTAAATTTTATAAAATTTTAAAAATATTTTTTGCAAATTTTGAAAAATAGAGTAATAACAGATTATTATTTTTTATTTAATATTTGAATAAGAATCAAAATAAGAGAGAAATATTAATATGTATATCTGTATTTATCTGTAACAATATTATTTTTTTAATAATATTTTTTTAACTTATGTAAATCCTTGAAGAAGATATACTCTTAAGACAAAATTTATAAAAATTTATACATGTATACTGTAACATATATGTGTTATTTATAAATCTATTCAGTCATATTTAGATCATGATAAGTACATTTTAAAATAGTTGCTAAAATTTTTAAATTATAAAATTATTTTAGAAATTAAAATAATTTAAAAACATATTATAAATAAAAATTAATCAATATTAATTGCGTTTTTCTAATTGCAGTGCTCGAAGTAATAACCGAGCAAAGAGGTGGTGACTTGGAGAATCTATACAAAATTTGTCGTGATGAATGCGAAAAATTCAAATTACATAGCAGACATAATAAAAACAGTAAATATCTCGATATTATTTTTTCAATCCATAACAATTTATTAATAATTACTTTCGTAATTAATATTAATTTATTAATATTTTTATCACTTCACGATAATTAAATAAAAAGCAATTTACGTACTGACTAACATTCTTTACAGAAATTAAAATTCTTAGAAATATTGAATCAGTTAGACATTCAGTACTGCCTTTGTATACATAAAATTAATGTTATTCAATAAAAAATACGCAAAAATAAGCAAGATAATTTATAGATATAAAATTGTGAGAAACAAAGGAAAACTCCGCAAAAACCTCGAAATTGAATTTCGGTCGAATTGCTTGAAAATTTGATATGTTATAGATTTTACGTCCTGATAAGAAGTTTCCACAGGTACGACTCTCTGTAAACCGTTTGACTTCCACGAGGAGTCACTTTTTGAAATGGATTAATACTAAAATTTCTTATTTTCATGTACAGTGCATTCTTACGTCATTATTTGCACTTTCTAAGTATATTTTTAAATAAAAAGTTATAAAGATAAATATTCATCTGATTGTTTCTCACAAATCGGATTGTTTGATTATTGTGAGTTTTGTATTACAAGATTCAATAAAAAAAGGAATTTTAATTTTATTTATTAAAAAAATATAATTTTTTTACAAGAAAGAAATATTTAACTAATAAGAATTAATAGTATGAGTAGTTATAAAAACAATTGTTGTAAAAAGTAGCTTTAAAATGAATTGTTTGTAAAAGTAATTATGAAACAAGACTATGCAAAGAGTTTTTAGTCCTATTGCAAAGATAAATATGAGGCTCTAGCTTTTCATAAAGTTCGTATTAAAAAAGCTTTGAAGAATTTAGATAATATAAAAAAACAGAATAATTAAAATTATTATTTATTTATTGTATTATATATTATATATATGTGTGTTATATAATAATATTGTGTGTGTGTGTGTGTGTGTGTGTGTGTGTGTGTGTGTGTGTGTGTGTGTATAATTCTACGTTATACAGAGATAAAGATTAATCGATATCGATTTCATTGTCATTTCTCATTGGGTATTATTTAATTTTGTATGAAATTTAACTTGGCGCCAATTGTTGATATCAAATCTCTTTTATGAATGATACATAAAATTTTGTGGACTTGGCGCCAGTTTTTGTTGATATCAAATCTTTTATACGAATGATACATATCATTAGAAATAAGTAACAAAAGATACGTTTTATATTTTTTAATTTGATAGAATTTCACTTGATTAGTTAAAATTCTAATATCTGATTTTAATTTTTCATTTGCTACATTAGTTTTTTTTCAAGGAGTAGTAATTTTTAACAAAGAATTAAAGTTGCTATTACTTGGATTGGAATAAAAAGACCTTCAATAAAAATATTTAAAGAAAAATTAAAACTACTATTAAATGGATTGGATACTTAGGTTTTATTCGAGAAGTACATTTTCTTAGATGTGAAGCAACTCAACGTTGACTTCACGTCTCAAAAATCAAGTTATCAACTTTGATATCCTTATAGTTTTTTGTGAGAAACAATTAAGTCAATATTATTCTTATAATTTTTTTACTTAAAAATATACACCAAAAGAGCAAATAATAACGTAGAAATACATCATACTCGTTGAAAATAAAATAATATTAGCCAATTTTGAAAAATGATGCCTCGTAGAAGTCAAACGATTCATTATAGGGAGTTGTGTTCGTGGAGACCTTTTATCAGGATGACAAGATCTACAACATATCAAATTTTCAAAGGCAATTCGACCGAAATTCAATTTTTTTCATAAAATTTGTGCGGAGTCCTTTTTTGATGACTGTTAAAATAACTCTTAATAACTTTTATAATAACTACCCAGTCTCTCAGAGATGATAATGGAATCGACATCGAATCGATTCCATTATAATTTCTGACTGAGTAATTGACATTTTTATAGAATTGAATTCATCAATTGACTCCAAGCAAAAATGTGAAACAAATGATACAAATACACTAATAAACAATATAATACAAGAAAAATCGACGTGGCAACAGCAAAAAATTTTATTTTTACGAGCTCTAATCTATATAAAACGAGATACAGTGAGTAGAAACTTTCAAAAGTAATATTTGAAGTAATCTTTTAATCTGATTGAAAAATTAAAATACTGTTGTTTTTTAATTAATTTTTCAGGTCTTAACAAAAATAAGATTTATGACGCACATCGGTGTCGCGCTGATATTAGGGATAGTTTTCTATAATTTTGGTGACAATGCGGAAAAAGTGAACAGTAATATCGCTTGCTTGTTTTTTTTTCTGTTATTTTTATTCTTTGTGAATGCCGAACGGACAGTACAAACGTGTAAGTGATATAGTT
>NW_017259243.1:543153-585777 GCF_001594045.1 Atta colombica | reverse complement strand
AAATTATATATTATAATTTTTAGATAATTTTAAAAAACTAAAAAATCTCTATTGTTAAACGTCAATATTCTTGACGTTTAACAATATTACCACGTTTAAAATTAATAAACGCGATTTATGAATTTCATAAATTGTATCATGATAAAAATGCATTTGATTGTAGTTCCCATAGAAGCGGCAGTATTTTTAAAGGAACATTTAAATAATTGGTATTCTTTGAGATCTTATTATAGTGTAAAAATAATAACGGATCTCGTGATGCAAGTATGTTCAATACAGCATTATAACTTTGTTACTAATTATATCAGGTTAAACTAAATATGATTATTGTTTTTAAATAAAAATAAAGAATCGTCTATTTTGTAGATACTTTGTACATCAGCCTTCGTGTTTATATCATATTATATGACAGGACAGCCAATGGAATATGATAGAATTCTAAAGACGTGGAGCATTTGTCTGTTAATTATGATGCTTGGACAAACAATCGGGATAATTGCAGGCACAACGTTTGGTACTGAGGTATTTCAACGGTGTATCTTTTATTATTTTAAGTAGAAATTAATCGAGAAATAATGTTCAATAAATAAGTAAAAAAAATCATATTAACGCGGATTTTGATGCCTAATGTTATTTTTGTGAATTTAATTTAACTTGTAATATATTCCAACTTCAGTTTACGATTGTATTTCAAGACCAACAAATAATCGACGCGCAGTTTGTTTGAACTGGAAATTGTGAAATTTGCACTAAAATATTATTATATAAATACTAAAATTCTTTTTAAACTAAATATGGCCTTTTTTCCTTATTTGTATTACATTATTTTAAAATTAATATTAAAAACAATTAACAAGAAAAAAGCTATAATAGTTTAACATATTATAACATATTATATAGGAAAGACGACTGTAATTATTTATAAGAGTCATTTATAATTTAAATAAAAATTAAATTTTCCAATTCTTTGATCAGCTTACGCTATTCAAATTTCAATTCAATTCTTTCTTATAGTTAGTATGAAAATATAGAAAACTAAACGTAATTTCTTTCAGTTAGGTATGTTTTTAATATCGGCAACTCATATACCATTATTACTCTTCGCTGGATTTTTTACAAAAATAGAAGAAATGTCACCATATTTGCAGCCTTTATGTGTTATAAGCTATTTCAGGTATAATTTTATAACGCTGCGATTATTAATTAAAAACTTGTAGCATTTAATTTTATTATCTCTTAGATATAATGTTTTTCATCTTGTCTTTTTTTTTATTTAGAACGGCTATTTATTGAAAGTTGTCTCTACAAAAATATGCTTTTGTTGTACATCTACTTTATTTTATTTTTTTAATTAAAAAAATTTATATTTTATTGTAGATATGCATTTGAAGGGATAATGCAAGCGATCTATCTTGACCGACCGAAACTGAAGTGCTTGGAAATTTACTGTCACTTACGTTCACCAAGCAAGATTCTCTCAATGACGGACATGCCAACAGTACCGTTTTATGTAATTCCAATAATACTTAGCTCTTGGATACTCTGTTTACACGCGGTCCACTATATAGTACTTCATTGGAAAATTTATTATGCAAAAAAATAACGAGTAAAATTAATATTCTCAAAAAGTAAACGAGTAAAATTAATATTCTCAAGATATCTCAAATAAAAAAATTACTTATTGAACAAATTCTATCTGCAATATAGTATATCAAGAGAATTTCAAGAGAAATAATGGAATTAAGAGTAAACAGTTTTGTAAATTGTTTATACACAATAATAACAATGTAAAATGTGTGAATTTTATAATTTCTGCTTTGAGCAAACTACACGTTGATAACTGATTATGATAACAGTAAGAATTTGCCTTTTTTAAAAATAAATTAGGTTTGATTAAATAGTGTGAGTGAAAGTTGTGTAATTAAGACCCGATTGCATCGTTACTTTGACTTTAAGTGAGGCTTAAAACTCTCACTTTCTCTCTTTAAAGTCGAGATGCAGAAAAAGATAGAATTTAAAGTATCATTTAAAGTCAAAGCAAGTTGGAGTGATTCACCTTCGAGGAGATGCTATTAGTGCTATTTGTGCCATTCCTTATTTTACATCTAATGAATGATAAAGATAGAATAATATAAATAGCACTAATAATATGTCTCCCCAAATTCATGCACAGTGAGAGTAGAAGCACTATGTGTTTTTGATGTTTTAAGTTAGCAATAAATTAAGAAGGCAAGGTGCTAACTATAAATAAACCAGATTGGTAGAAGGATGTAGAAATGAAGAAAGTGTGGAAGAAGTAAAATATATATAAAGTATAGAAAGATAAAATAAATATTAAAAAAGATCGGTAGTATTAGAGGTTTAAATCTCGAAAATCGCGGAGAGACATATATAAGACGAGTAAGAAAATTAATTGTAGTAAAAAAAGAAAGAGTTAAGAAAGCTATGCGAAAAAGAAAAAAAAATTAAACAAAAAGAATAGAAAATAGAAAAATAATGCAACAAGGCCGAATTTTAGTATTAAAGGATGCGAAATTTAAAATCGCGAAAGAGATAGAAATATATATAATAGGTAATAGATAAGAAAATAACACTTAAAAGAAAGAAATATAAAGAGAGTAGAAATGAGATATAATAGGTATAAATAAAAATTAGAAGCTGATGAAATTGAGGGAAAAGGATTAAGATTTTTAAGGAAAGAAAATTTGGAATAAAAAGAGATAATGGAGAGATAAGTAGAGATATATTATAAATAAAGATAGAAATAACGAGAAAATATATATATATATATCAAAATTAATACGTTAGGTATTATATTTAGAAAATAGCCAACATAAAAAAATGGATGTGAGGATAAGATAAAAAAATGTGAATCAAATTCCCTTTTTAGCTTATAATTAAAAGATAATAAAGATTCTATTTTGCATAATATAATATAAATTAAATGTAAGATATCTTAAAATATCTGAAAATACAAATGAATGATCAATGTGTTAATTTAGCAAAGTTGAGAATGTTGAATAATTCAAAATTTCTATTTATCTTCGTACATAAATGACATAGAGACTTCGTTCCGTAATTCTCTGCAAAAGTCTATAGTTCATGTTATTACTTGAATCTATCGAATATACTATAGATTTTCAGGATTCATAATAAATAACGGAATTAAAAAATACAAATTACTTTTTAGACTAAAAGAATAAACAAATTAATTACAAATTAATTTTTTGTATCTTAAATTTAGTCGGAAATAATACCTAAGCGGAGAAAACTAAATTTATTTATATTTCTTTTTCTGAATAAATTTATACATTCTGCTTTTAGTTTGTTTGATGATACAAATTTCCTGCTTTCCTTTCAATATAATATGTTTTTAAAAAGAAAAGAAATAATTTGCGTTGTATAAGTTTATACATTCAAAAGAGGACTTCAAAATAACTAAAAAAATGTTATAGACTCAATTTATACATTATCCTATATTCCTCATGTATTTATTCATGAATAGTATATGTAGGTGCGTATGCCATTAATACAGAATACATTAGTGCAGAGTTTCAGTGATTTTGATTACGTCGAAGATTGATTGTTTTCCGTCTGGTGCGCCATCATGTTAAACTGGTTGTCATATTGTTCTTCTGAATATTGTGAAGGATCGTATTCGTATTGATTTTGATCGTGCTCCATCATGTAAGTTTCCATATTTGAATCATTCACTGGATATTCTTCGTTATTTTGTAAGTCTACTTGCTGCTGATACATCTCTGCGGTTTCCATATTCGATGCAAAGTTATTTTGCATCAAGTTGCCTTGCATCTGATCGTTTCTCTTGGACGCGTCAGAATATATTTCTGACTCCTCGTCCACTATTTTTTGATCGCTCGCGGTATCGTATCCTTGATGTACCATTTGCGACGTTTGAGCACTCGATCCATTTGTATGTGGCGAGACTATTGAATCCATCGTAGCGTTATAATGAAAAGCTCCAGTACCATCGTTAGTTTCCATAGTAATTCCTTCTGGAAAGTAATCCTTGTTACTCAACATTCGTATGTACGTTTAAATTATAGATTTAAGAATTAAATAAAAATTAATACCTGCGTGACTTACAAGGCTGCCTTGTATTTTACTTGACAAGTTTTCTATGTTGCTTTGTAAGTCGGCCATTTCTTCCCTGTGATAAATGAGTAAATAATTTAACAGATATGAGGTTAAAAGTTAAATTTGACTATTAGCGGAAAATCAGTGTCACATCGAGCATAATAATATAATTGTTATTTGCATTAGGACACTCTCGCTATTACTGTGCTGATAGAGATGTTTTGGAGGTGTCAGACTTCTTTTTTGGAATTACTTTTACTTTTAGATCAACCTTAACGGTACGTTTCTTGCTCGAAGGCGAAGCAGTTTGCCCAACCGTTGTCACATCTCTTTCAACGACCCCCTCTGTCAACACAGAATAGCCCTAGATATATATAATGAGAAGTGGTGCATTCTTATCTATACTAATATTCATAATATAATAAATTCGTTCGCGTTCAATAACGAGTGTTAATATACTCTAATAAATTAAGCATTTCTTCAGATATATGACTAATCGAGAAACAACTAAACTAAGGAAACGTCTGATAGCCTGAAGCTACGTGCGTTATATCTTTTCATTCAGTTTCCGCAAGTCGGACTAAGAATATACTTGTGTTTAAGATTGTTAGCTTCCAAACGCTGTGTGAGAGATTGGCATTCGGTGGTCAATCTCGAGACGAGCTTGGCCTGATTACTCAGGGCGTCTTCTAGGCCCGCCACCGTGGCAGCTGCGAAATTTGGTTGCCTTGGTCAGCCTGTTAGCTATGTTAATTGACTTAAATCTCAATCTCCGCCTATGCTAGGCATATATAGTGTCAGGCATGCCGATTTCTCACACATATAAGGACAGTACTCTTAAGTCAAAATCATTGTCAACAAATAACACTTTTTACGGACAATATACCTAACATAGGCATACCTAGGACGATATCTTACCATGTTTAGTCTCCATGTCCATTATCATAGACGTTAATTCCTTCTCGTTTTCCAATCTAGGCGTAATTTCGCTACGATTTTCTTCAGATCGTACAATTTTACTCATACTGATCTGAAAAGGTATAAAAGATTTTATTTTATAACACTGCACATTTTGCTGAAATTCAATAATTATTTAATTTGTTAATTATCCAAAAGTTTCCGCGATTTAAATCTTCCGTACTGGAGTTAATTTAATATTGTACTGTTAAATATCAAAAATCAGCAGTGTTATGTTGTGAAAGAGTCTATCATGTATTAGTCCAAAGTATCACATCATTATTCAGAAACTTTTTGTCTATAATTTGGCAATTTTGAGATAAAAATGATGTTGAAAAAAAAATGATGTTGAAAAAACGTAAATATGCCAAATTTTATTTCTTTTTTAGTAAATCTAACGTGTTCGGTTGTCATAATGCTTAAGGAAATTTTTGAAGATAATTCTATCAAAAAAAAAATTATGAAAAAAATCCATATAAAATAAAAATAAAAATAAAAAAGTATAAAAATAAATACAGAAATTTTATTTTTTTAACTAATTACGTAAAACTTCTGAAAACTTTGATCATCATATGCTAATAATACACATGATATAATTAAGTATTGATCAGTTAAAATCATGTTCAAGATATTTACCTCCTTTTCCAAAGATGCAATTTGTTCCGACAGTCGTAGATTCTCTCGTCTACAATGCACCAAATCAGCATCCGCTCTTTCCAGACGCTGCTTGTACGAATTTATTTCTGCCTGTAATCTGCTCTGCTCTTGACGAGCCTGCCTATCGTTTCGTTCAGCCGCTAGTTTACCAGTCAAGATTTCTTGTTCCGCCGCATCTTTTTCGCTTAACGCTTGGTTCAAATCACTCTGCAAAGTTGCTAAACACGAGAATATTTTTTTGTTTGCAATTTTGCGCAAATAATTAAATCTTTTTAAAGTTTTTAATATTTATCTATATATAAATTTATTTGAGCAACATAAACTTACATAAACGTAATAATAATAGGCGCAAGAGATTAAATCTAATGATATGTATAATGCTAATATGAGCCAACACAAGATATTAACTGTGTGATATAATCAAAACTTTATTAAGCAATTACGTTTCGATCCTCGTTTCTTTTTCAATACATAAATTAATTGCAAAAACAACTAATTATAAGATCGTATTATGACTGTATTCAATCTTAACGAAAAATTGTAGACATCAAATTGAGATTTGCTATAGAATACAAATAAAATATTTTATTATCTTGACAGAAAGTCATGTCTTAAAGTAACTTAAGTCACTTTATGTAAATGTTGAATGGGAAAAACATGGTATTACTATCGTCTATTCCGTTATTGAATAAAAAATTGCTTATTATATGTGAACAAAATTAGTTAAATATTAATTATACTAGTAAAGTTATTAAGTTATCACTATTAAAGTTATTAAAACAAATTATTAAGAAGAATCAAAACTTATATAGCAAGTGATAAAAACAATGTTAACAGTTTAAACGCTCGATGGATAATGAAATGTTAAAACAGATAAAGTCACATTTGAAAAACAAAGTACGCAATCGTAATTAAGATCGACGATAATAAAATTAAAGTTAAAATTTTAAAGTTAAATTGTGTAATAAAGAGGAAGCACTATGTCTTCTTTAACCTTTTCATTATCGATCTTTGTTCTTTTTGTTCATACACAATAAAAAATTTTTAATTCAATAACGATGGTAATACCAGATTTTTCCGATTCAACATTACATATAAGTGACTTAAGTTACCTTAAGACTCTCTGTCAAGATATTTCATTTATATTCTATAGCAAATCTATCAATTTGATGTACAACTTTCCGTTTAGATTAGACACAATCATCATAATGCGATCTTACTTATAATTAATTATTTTTGCGACATTAATTTATGTACTGAAGAAGATCCGAAACGAGGATCGAAACATAATTGCGAAACAAGTAATAAAGTTGTAATTATATCGCATTAATACCTTGTATTGGCTCATATTGAAATTATATGTATCAATAACTTACATATTTTATTTTGCAACTCTTTCTTCAGATTATCCATAGCATTTTGTTTCTGAGATAATTCTCTTCTTAATTCGTTTATCTCTCGTCGCTGTTTCTCAGACTCTAATTGTGATTTGTTGGTGGTCTCCCAATAGGTTGCAATATCGGCGGTAAGTTGTTCGATTTGCTGATTGTATCGACGTTCCACTTGTTGCCTCTCCTCAGTTATGCGTCTATTCGCGTCTTGGGCTGCCTCCCGTAGCTTTTCATGCTGTCTCTCCAATTCATCTTTTAATCTTCGAATCTCCATCTCGCTCTGATTCCTCTCAAACTCGATTTCATGCCTATCGTCCATAGACCGTTTCGCTTTCTGTGTCGCTTCGGTCTCTTTATCTCGCGCGACCGACAGCAGCTTCTGCAATTCCTCTAATTTCATTTCAACCTCGTACTTGGCGCGTAAAGCCTTGTCCAATTCGGCCTTTAATTCAGCATTGCTCTCACTTGAACCACTCTCGAACAAACGTTTCAAATTTGCCTGATTCTCCTCCTGCGCCTTTCGTAACTCCAGTTTGGCTTGGGTTAATTGCGCCTCCAGTTCACTAATTCTCGACTCAAATATTATACTGGGTCCTTCTAAGGGTTTCTCGCGTTTACATTCTAATGTGTTATCAACATGGCCGCTCGTTTCTTGCTTGTGACATTCGTGATTCGCTCCACAGTGATCTTTATGATCCTGTAGAACGCACTTGGACAATGCAACTTGATTCCTGCTATGCAATGCTTCATTTTCAGCTATGACCTACGAAAAGCCATAGTAATTGAAACGATAAAAAAATTTCATTTTATTCATCATTATGCTAATAGCTAGGATACCTGAATATTCTAATATTGATTTGAAAAAAAAAATTATACCTCACGAACTTTACTCAACAGATTGATCAATTCATCTCTACAATATTGAGACTCTCGTTCCAATTGTTCGATATAATCCTCCTGCCTTTCGATGAAGGACGTTAATTCCGGAGGAATAGACTGAAGATCGGCTCTCGACAATGCTATATTACTGTATGCCTTTGACGATTGAAGAGTTTTCGAGAGAGGAAAAGTATTTAAAATTGTATTTTTAGAGAGATCCTTCCTTTGAAAATTATCGCTAATCATACTTTGATCGTCTGTATCCTCTCCAGATTCACTAATTCGGGGATTACTGCTTTTGTATATGTTCCGAACACTTCGTTGCTTTCTATAAGGAAATTGTTTTCATCTGATATTTTATCATATCCCAATAAATATTAATTAATAGTAATATAACATGAATGTTGTTATCTTTTACACTCAATAATATACTATTTCATAACATATGTGTTATATTACATTTATAAAATTTTAAATGAAATTATAACATTGATGTCCTATGATGTTTACTGGCATATATATACAAGATGAAATACGCGGAAAATAATTAAAAGTAAAAGATTTATGGAATAATTCAGGAGAGAGATAGGAAGCAAAAGGAAAACAGGGGGAGAAAGTAATATTTTAAAAGAACTTATTAAATAATATAAAACAGAAGAGATATGATTATATAGGCACAAAATTAAATTTTAATAGATCTTTTAAAATAAAAGTTTATTTAAATATTCATATAAAATTATTTCCCGCAATCCATTTTCCGAATTTTATTTATCGTAAAATGCACACTGGTGAAAAAAATTTATGAAAAACTGCATAGATTGACAAATTAGAAATTATTAATTTTTCATAATATTTGTAATGAGACGTAGAGCGGCGTTGTTTTTTTGAAAAACCTAGAATTCACTGTTAAACAACGCCTCTCATTAAGGATATTTAAAAACTAAGAATTTCTAAAATCTTGTCTTAATCTGTGTAGTTTTTTGTATCTTTTCGTAAAAATTTTTTTTTCGCTAGGGCGGTTTTATTATTTTATCTCTTTTTAAATTTATTTGCAGCATTAATAATTTAATCATTTATAAATTTTATTTGTTTGTCAACTCACATTGCGGACATTCCCGTTGGAGCGTATGATTCAGCTAACAAATATTTTAGTTTCGAAATAGCGTCCCTATATGCCAGCTCCATATAATCCGCCGGTTTCCTTTTGCTTAGATCCAACTTTGAAGATGCATTTGTTTTCCTACAAAATAATTGTTTCTTTCGCACAATTAACTAAATATTTCAGAATATTGCGGTAGATTAGCATCAATTGTCATTAAACTCATGTTAGCAGAATTTATCGATTCTCTTCTTAATCGGTAAAAACTAAACAGAATTTATGATTTCATAACCATTTAAATGGAATACGTCATTTAAATTTTAAATAAATATAAAATAGCACATTTAGCAATTATTCTGTCATCATATTCTCTTAACAAATTTTTATATTTCTACCATCGTTTGTTAACATCGATTGTCTAAATTTGTAGCAAACGTTTGCAAAATTTGTTTTCAAGAGATTTAATCATCTAACAAGGAAAGGTTCTTCACCGATTTTGTTCAACCTTGCAGCAAGGTTGACCTTAAGAGGCATCGTCAACCTTGATTTGATCCCTCTAGTGATGTCATTCAAGATCAAACCAATAACCAGTAAATACTTATTAAATCCTATCATTTTTATCTAAGACATTCTTCTAAAAAATGCACTTTCTGAGATATTAAACTGTTTCCAGATTTTTGGTATATTTTTAAATACTCATTAATCGGCTTCTAAGGCCCATTAGTGAGAACGGCTTTAGGTGTTCATTTGGTATACTCCTCTAACATCGCTGCAAGTTTGATCAAAATAGTGAAGAGCAGAATGTAATCTCTCCTTGTAAGTATATAGCCAACTAAGTAATAATGTCTAAAATGCAAGTATTTTGTGTGTGTGTGTGTGTGTGTGTGTGTGTGTGTGTGTGTGTGTGTTGTACACACGCGCGCGCGTACATATATATAATATATATTAATGAACATAATTAACTTTGGAAATTAAGTATTCCAAAAATTAAAGAATGTTTTTATATTATACTTCATAATTTTATATTTCCGTGCTAATAATATTTAGTACAGTAATATTTATCACTATTACATTACTAGACACATATATATAAGACAATCTTTCTCCTATAATAGACAAATTAATATATTCCAACTTTACCTGTTCTTCAAGCGCTTCATACGCCCGACGCAAGCAGGATCCGTGTAACTATTTATACCAGGTGATGTTTTCAATTTAGTGATGATTCTTGGAGAGAATTTTGGACGTGTCGTATTCGGATTACCGTTGGTCGCAATACTCGTCACACTGCCAGGTACAAAGGGGTGGCATTCACGGCAACTGTAGGGGCTGTTCGTCGTCAGCATTCTGAGCGCGTTCTACCCTTTATCAAGCAATTCTTCGTTTCACCCTCTCAAGAACGCACGTCAGTCGGCTGTCCGGCCAATCGATGATACGTTTCTCCCAGTCGGGAGAAGTAGACGAAGAAAATCGAACGGCACTCCAACATTGTAACTGGAGGAGCCTGGTGGTGGATCGCGTGCGATGGTACCATCCTACCTTTATAGATCCCCTTGGCGGGGACAAGTAGCACCGTACCGCCGTCGTACCACCTCCGACATGTACGCGTTTCGTGACTTATTAACTTGGGGCATACCTCGATGATAAAGCATACCTTTAGTAACGATCAGACAAGGATAGACAAATGCTGACGCTATCGCTTCCTGATATTTTTCATATCCTCTGCTAGAGAATTCCTATGGAAACAGAAAGATCAACAAATGTGCAATAATGATGACAACGTTTACGGAAACGAAGCTAAATATATCATAAAATATTCAATTTGATTCCAAATGTTCTGTATATTAGAATAGTAGGATATTTATAGAATGTTCAAAAGTTAATAAAATATTTAAAATATTATGAGTGCGTTCGAGGAAACGCTATTAATGCTATTTATGTCATTTTATCTTCATAATTCATCAGATGTCATAAAACAAGGATAGATCATCACAAATAATGCTAATGGCGTCTAATCCTGAACACATATGTGTTTTTAAAAAATTTTTCATGCATGAATATGTATAAATGTGTATAAAAATACATAAACACGCATATTTATAAATATGTATAAACATGTATAATTATATATGTCTATATACATGTTCATACATCCTTCTATCTTTTGTAAAATACTTTTTAGTATAATAGAAATAGTAATAAAAATAATAATAATAATGTGAAAACATAAAAATTGAAGGAATAATTTTTGTTTTGGTTGTTTTAGAATAAGTTTGAAAAAATGTAAAAAAAATTGCTCATACATAATTATGCATAATTTTATATATGATTATACATGAATAATTTTTTCACATTTCTTCAAACTTGATTTTTTTCTAAAATATAGTGCGAAAATTATCTTTTTAATTATTTTTAATGTTTTCACATTACTATTATTATTTCTATTATACTAAAAGTAATTTTATAAAAAAAAAAAGAATATATGAACATATATGGACATATTTCATTATATAATTATACATTTATGAATATTTATGCGTGTTTGTGCATGTTTATATATATTTATACATATTTATGCATGACAAATTTTTTACCGGCAAGTACAATTTAAAACAGAACAATTTTCATTAATTGAAGAAAGTAATAATTTATAGGAATAGAAATTCGTATTAAACGGAAGCCAGTTATTGTTTTTTTCTTTCTTTAGTTAATTTGAAATTGTGAAATAAAATTAAAATTGAAAAGTTCATAATACTGAAACTGTGATATAGATTGGATAGATGAAATTATACTTCTGGTTTATAACTTTTTCTTTATTCTTTTTTTTATTTAATTTTTTTTTTAATTTACAATTTGTTATTTCTGTTAGTTCAACTACCTTATTAGGATTAAAGAAAGATTATATGCAAAAAATTATATGCAATTTTAAAAATTATACGAATTATAAATATTTATCACATGCTAATGAAAGGCAACTAAGATTATATATTTATTTAAAGAGGCTGTTCAAGCCCTTGTAAAGTAGATTTACTTTGGAAAATCGAAAAAGTTGATTTTTAAAAATATATAATTTAAATTTAAAAGTATAAACTGCAATTAAAAAGATATTTCTTAAAAATTTAAATCAAATTCAAAAAATTAATACATCACCTTTATGAGAAAGAATCATTGGCTAGGTATTATATACATATAATCTGTATAGTATTATAATAATAATAAATATTACAATAATACAACATTACAATAACTACATAACATAATAATTACAATAACTACATAAAAATATTATAGTAATTACATATATATATTACAGGCATCTATGTGTTCACCATTTTTGTGATACGATAATTACAAGATCCACTCTGTAGTGCTTTTATTAGCGTGTAATCCTTCTACTATAAAAGTTTGCCGATTCTAATATTTATATTGTACAGTAACTACACGATGTAATCTGTAGTAATTTGTGCGGGATTACAGTAATTACACGGATTATAATATCTGGTCTGCAATGATTATTTTTCGTAAGAGCACAGACCATTAAAGAGATCAATACGCGCATAAAAAAAGAGAAACGTATTTTTAGAACAAGTAAAAAAGTTTCAAGTAAATAAACCTACTACTGCTTTTTTATGAAAGTTTTAAATTATCAGATTTATTATTTTATTCGTAATACGATTATATTAGAAATGCTCATAATACAATGTAATCAAAATGCTCATAATATAATAAATATGTGGAATATAATGTAAATATGTATAATACATGAGATATTTGAATTAAATATTAAAAATTTTTAATACAGTTATTATATCTCAAAATCACATCTCGAAATCATATGGAATATATAAACATTTGTTATGCTTTTTTAATTGAAATAAGATTAAATCTAAATATGCATATTATGACTGTGTTCGATTTTGGCTGCATGTAAGTTCCATTCTATCTTTTTTCTACAGGTAAAAGTAATAAAGTAAAAAAGTGATAAAGATAGAAGCTTACAATGCATGAACGTTGAAATCGAATGCAGACTATACTTTAAAGATAAGTGCGCTCATTTACTTGTGTCCGTGTATTGCACTTTGTCACGCACTTTGTCTTCTTTGAATATGTAATGACATGTATTATACATATATAGAATACTTTACGATCATTTAAATATTACTTTTACATTCTATAAATATTTCGAAATATACCGAAATATTTTTGAATTATTATTGTGGAATTTCAGGAATATTGTATGAATATTTCAGGAATAAAAATTTAGCGCTAACTTGGTCAAATCTGTGAATAATAAATCTGTAAGTAAGGAGCGTCGACTGTATACGATACAAACGATCAATTTTATATCTTAAGATGACTTTAATAAACTCTATAAAGATTCGAGATTTAATAAATTTTTATATCTTTATAGAAGAAAAATATTCTCTTATATTACTATATTTAATATTTTAATTTATCTATTTAATTTTTGAGCTCTATAAAAATTAAATTGTGACTTAAAAAACAATACATCTTAGTACGAAAAATATAGAAAAATCAGAATTTTTGATTTGGTAATGACTACACGAATCTATTTCTATCTATTTCAATTCCTTGAGAATTACCGAATCCAAAATTCTAATTTATTTCGAATACTGGGATAATAATTATGACATGAAGGATAAATAGAAAAAACAAAATATTTAAAAATATATATAAGACAAGAGGAAAATAAATCTAAACTAATTCAAAAATAAAATAATTAATTCCATAATAATTTAATCTAAATAAAACTTTAGATTAAATCATGATACAAGTTTCTCTCTCTTTTTCTTTTTATGCTTTGCGTGACAAAGTGCAATACACGGACACAAGTAAATGAGCGCACTTATCTTTAAAGTATAGTCTGCATTCGATTTCAACGTTCATGCGTTGTAAGCTTCTTTATCACTTTTTCTATCTTTATCACTTTTTTACTTTATTACTTTTTTACGTTTATTACTTTTACCTGTAGAAAAAAGATAGAATGGAACTTACATGCAGCCAAAATTGAACACAGTCATAATATGCATATTTAAATTTAATCTTATTTCAATTAAAAAAGCATAACAAATGTTTATATATTCCATATGATTTTGAGATATAATAACTGTATTAAAAATTTTAAATATTTAATTCAAATATCCTTTACAATAATCTTACAATATAAGAAATTCGCATTAATAGAACATAAAATAAAATTCATTATTAAAATATATAAAATTATAATATCAACAGTTTCAAGTAAAAAAGATAATAGTTTGCATACTGTATATCACATAACGTTCGAGAAAACGTTATCAGCGCTATTTGTGTCATTCTATCGTCATCGTTCATTTGATTAGATGTGAAACAAGAATAGTGTAACATAAACAGCGCTGATAGTGTGCTTTGCAGCCTACAAGAGCAAGTATTGTTCTTTTTCTTTTAATATTATCAATGTCTTTACATTCCATTTTTTTTTTAGAACTAAGTAATATATAACAGTACTTAATTTACAAATTAAATTAAGTATTATTATATCATCAATGTATATTGGCTTGAGATTGAATTGAAGAGGAATTTCCATCAACTGCATTTGGAGTTTCTATGAAACTTTCATCATCATCGTTGCGTAACGTATCAAAAACTAAAACAATTTTTACATTCACATGGTTAAATATTAATTTACGATTATTATCACTAAAATACAAACAAATGCATTCTAAACATACCAGTAGTACGTGAGAATGGTTTGATGTATAAAATCATCAGTAAAGCAAATATTGCGGATACTCCACAGACATATGTAAGAATGTCTCTGTAGTAATAACTAGCATAACCAGACGAACAGTGTCTGAAACATAAACATAGTTAAAGCAATACTTCTTTCAATTTATGACTTTTTAAATAATAAAAAATTTAATTCAAGTTTTTATGTGTTAAATATTCTTACTAACTTTACTAAATACTGAATTAACATAACCACCAGACCATTACTAAGCTTATCTGTAAAGCTCATAATTCCGTAGGCAAAGGCACCACTCTCAGTATTTTTTCCTATTAGATCGGAAGTAACACCAAGACTAGTCACTAACATTATTGCACCAGCAGAACCTATAACATAAATTAAATTAGTTAGGCGTTCTTAGTTTTCTTAAATTTATAAAACTTCGCATTTACATTATATCTAATTAAAAATTCTACATAAATTACCTAGTAGTATAGCTACAACATAGATTTGATATTTAACATATATGTCACCATTACCAAATTGTATCCAAATACAGGCACATATCGCAAGTAAAGCACCAATAGAATACGCGACTTTTCGTCCCCATTTTGTATTGAGCCTCTCTATGATTAAAGACGTTAAAAAACTACTTAGATACATTGTCAATGGTATATAAGCCAAAGATGTCGCAGGCATATTCAATGATTCATGTAAGTACAGAGGTATATAAATTTGGCATAAATTAATGAATAGACGTGTAAGCATATAGACACATGCTACTTGATACATTCTGACATCTTTCAATAATACTGATGCTGTTCTAGCGTTCCTATGCATAAAGCTACCTAAAAAGATATCAATTATTTGCTTTTACATATTATATACTTATGCACATGTATATACATAAAATATTTTTAAAAATTATTACCATTAGCAGTGCCATTAGCACTTTCTTTAACAACAACATGAAATATAATAGATGTAACTAATCCAATTACTATTCCTATTAAAACAACTTTCTGAAATTTGTGAATATCACTAGGTCCGATCTGAGTATCATACTCATCACTCGTTACATGTAGTACACCCCACATAATACAGTAAACAAGAACATTGGAGAAGACAGTAAATGTGAACCTATTTAATATTGTGATAGAATTTTGTTACACATATATACATTATCTTCATTAAATAAACTTTTTTTGAATGATTCTTCTACTATTACCTTACAGCTATAAGTTCAGTTCTCTCGTGTTCAGCAGGCGTAAGCTCTGGGACTAAGGCCAAATGTGATATTTGTACCGCTGCCCAACCAAATTGAAAAATCACTACAAAAGCAGCATAATAAACTAGCTGTGCGTATTGATGTGCATTTTCGCAGCCTAGACATTGCGAGAATATGAAAGGAAATCCCAATAGTACGCAAATAGTGCCTGCAAAGTAAATAATTATTACAGTGTTTTGAAACAAAAGCATATCTAGATAACCAAATCTGTCAAAAATAAATTTTGTAAAATGTTTACAAAATATTTACTATAGATCTTATCGAAATATAAGCAAAATTATAACAGAATTTGCCAACAAAATGTAATGGCAAATTTATTACAGACTACTGTGACATATTGGCATCAATTACATCTATATTAAAGTGTTCTGCTAATAAAGATATAAATTGACAATGAATTAGCAGTAGAAACGAAATAAAATCTATTACATTTTTTAATCAATTGAAATGTTGTTTAAATGACAACAACAGATTCTGTTCAATTCCTACTATCAGTCAACAGGCTCTATTGATAGAAGACTAATTTAATATAGATGCAGTCAATGCTAATATCCTTATTCTTGCTAGCAAACTACTAGCTTATTACCAACAGTTTAATATTCGCTACATAAAATAATAACAAGACTAAACAAGATACAAATTTTAGATAACAAGTTTAAAAATAATACCTAACAAATGCCAGGTTTTTCTTCTGCCATATCTGCACAACCAAAAGTTGTCATTTATGTCAGACTGAAAACCAACAAACGGAGTGACTAAGGCATCTGCTATTTGGCCGATGAGAAGTACAACGCCAGCCAGAGTCGGATCAAATCCAAGTACCAAGTGAAAAAAGACCAGTAAATAGGTGAACCACATGGAAGCGCAGATGTCATTTAATACATGACCCGTGCCATAGGCTAATCTCAAATAAAGAGGCAATTTCCGTATTATCTCCACGTAATCATCCGTCGAGCTGCTTGTCCCAGGTTCCATTGTGACAGATCGTTAACGAACATAAACAGTTGGCCTTAAGCGCAACTTATGTCCTTCTTCTTCTCAGAAGGTATTTTGCAGATGAAAGGGAAAGATCTCTACATCAAAGCCCTAATGACTTGTTAATTAAAGAATGTAGTCGTGGCGTTATCAATGAGTCAAATGTATACACTTGTAAATCCTAAAAAATGGAACATTAAGATGAAGAATCAGAAGAACGTCACAATATAATGAATTATCATGTCACGTTTTCCTTTTTGACAATACGCTGACGAAAATTAGCTTGTTTAGCAAAATCAAAGGTGTTCGAGATAGAGAAGACATCAGTCCTAACCTATCAAATTTCCCTAGAGGGGGAATGTTATGTTGTGCTGCTCTACACCTACTCTATTAGGCTATGTAGGCTACTAATGATGTTACGTTGACAGACATGAGCAGTCATGTGATTGATGTGATTCATTCTTTCAATATGTACGCCTTTTGCCGCTGTGGAAGAGCGGCAAAAGGCGTACATATTGAAATAATGTAATTAAAGGACTGTTTCACCTGCATTCTTTTTGCGACATAAATTTTTATTTCGTTTTGTAAGACACACAGTGCTATGCTCCTCTTTTTAAATTTGTTAAGATAAAGCTGAAACTTCATGTAAAACTTCATCTTGCAAATTGGATGAAATAATAGGCCTATCCTTTTCAGCTGAACTTCTCGCACGGTATATCTCTTTTCTATTTTTCTCTATAGAGAAAAGAAGAGAGATGAACCATGTCAAAAATTCAACAAAAAGAACAGGCCTAATTTGCACAAAATAAGCAGCGCAAATTATAAATTTTTGAACAACCATAAATGTTAAACCGCGGTCCAATTCATGTATTGGGTTGTCCAGAAAGTTCGTGCCGCAAAAGATTTAAATTTAATAAATGAAATTAAAAATTTAAATCTTCTGCGTTTCAATTTTCCTTCAAAATCGGCACGAACTTTTCGGACAACCCAATACATAACATTCATGTTTACAACGCTCATTTTGAGCCATTTTATTTTTGTCATTTATGAAATATTAAACAAAAATATAATATATCTCTAATATAATATATAATAAAAATATATTTACAAAGATTGCGAATGATGTGAATCGAATCGCAGTCAAAAAAATAAAAAATATATTGCAGAGTAACTCTTATCTAGTCGAAAGAACAGCCATCATAGTCTACGATTAATTTATTTTATCATATTATTTTAACAATATATATGTAATATATAAGCAGAACTTACTAAAATATATTACTACCGATGAATAAAACAAATTCTGGTATTATGGTAAGATTTCTGCAAAAATTACACAATCTTCCATCCTCATTCTGCTTTTTTCAGCTTCATTGATATATATATATATAATACACATTAATGGAAATATAAATATACACATATGTGGCAAAAAAATACATCTTCTGCACTTATAAAAACACTTGGAACACAGGCATTTTGTCTACATTATATTGTGTTTGGATAACAACTTTTAGAATACCTGTATAATACAGCTTGTAAAATAATTTGAAATCAAGATGTTTTTTAGATGTACATTATTACAAATCAGATGCACAGTAGCGTCATTGCATAACATTTGTGTATTTATACGCTAAGGGACGATCTAGAATTGAGATAGAACTGATGACCAGAGAAAAGGAAAGTGAGGACATAGATGCATGCGGCAATCCAGCAGTTGTATGCATTCTGCGTATATCCTCGGTCCACCACTTTGTAGAATTCTTCTTTTGAAGTAAGATTTTCCTTCAATTCTTCCAATGGGAGATCCTCTACAAGTGCTACGCTCCGGACATAGAAAAATACTCCCATGAAAAGCTAAGAAAAAAAAGATCCAATAAACAAGATGTTAACATGATGTACACTAGCATGTAGCTTACTAGATTTGATTCATAGTCTAAATCTTATTTAAGACCGTTTTATGTTCAGTCTTAAGATATGAACCAATTAGAAAATATTAACTTAAAACATTTCTTAAGACAATCTTAAAATAAGAACAAACTATGAATATCGTTTTAATATTACAGCAGATTGACATTAACTGCGTCAATATTAAGCTTGTGTTTTGTTAATGACTGTGTTCTATAGAAAAAGCAGCTTTACAACTGTTGTAAGATTTTTTTTCATATGATTAGTTATACATTTAGATCTAGCAAGGAATTAAGAGCAAGAACTAATCATGTTAAAAAATCTTACAATAGTTGCAAAGATTCTTTTTTTAAATGTAACTAATGGAGATGCATAAGTTGTCTTTTGTTATTCTGCAAATACTGAAAATTTATAGTTACATAATCTAAGTTAATTATAAAATTCCAATATTTATGCAAACTAGATAAATTTTCAGTAGTCATAATGAATAACGAAACGCAGCCATTCAATAAAAGATTGCCAATGAAAATCAAAATCTGTCTATAGACTTGTTCCTTTTAGCTGTATTTTTTACAGGATTTATCTTTGTTCTCTTACTTTGAAGAAAAAAAAAGAGAAAAGATAAAAGTAAAGGCTCAGCTTAAAAAATTATATTTAAAATTGATCATTCTGTTCGGTTTCTATAATTAATCTGCCATCAAGTTCTATCAGCAGATTCTGTTATATTTCCGCTGGCACGAAAATCTTGTCTTTGACAAGATTTATAACGTAACAAACGCTGAAAAAACAGTTTTCGACGACTTTCTCTAGGAAATTAATTCCGATATCAAGACGTTTTATTTTTAAGTACGTAAATATATATTTATAAAAGCATGATCTTTTTCTCTCACCAACTGGAATATGCCCCAAACAGACAACACTAAACCGCACAAGGCATATTTGGGCCCGCAGACCTTCATCCTGCTTGACGAGATCGTTCGTACGAAATGATCAAATTTAACCAAGCGACTTCACCGTTGCTTTACACGAATATTTGGTGATTAATCGGGAATGTGAATGAGATGACCTAGGTACCAGCGTTCGCTAATACCCTCGGCAGATCGTAACACTCGTGACAATCTGACGATACACCGCGATGAGGGTTTGTAATCATGTGACGTTTAATGAGGTCTGTTCGAATTCCTTACACTTTTTACACTCAGCATCTTTGCTTTCTTTCTTTTCAGCGCCAAATATATATCTATCTCATTTTAAGTGTAAAAAGTGTAAGCAAGTCGAACAGACCAATGATCTCGACTAATCATTCGAAGTGCCAGCGATATATCGATAGGTCACAGCGATCTATCCGCATACTGGTTAAATTTACCCAGTGAGACGCCAGTGGGCGCCAGCTAATCAGCGATAAGCGCGCCAAATCGCGGATAAATAGTGTAATCAGCAGGTTTTCCAGATACGCACTCTATCGCTAGACACGCACCAACACGCACGGGATTACGTACTGGATGTGATTCACGCATCTTGGCTGTTGTCAACCCTGATTCATGAGATCATGGTCGACCGATTGGGTTAGTTCGTGCTCCGTTTATTAGCATGTAATTAATATCGCGTATCTTGCGAAAAGACGAAGCCGCTAGCCATCCAGGCAACTCGGGGAGGTTCACGCGTCCCGCAATCGCGAACGGGTAGACGCGGGTGACGCGCAGCCGTTTCGGCCTCCTTGTGCAATTATGCGCGCGAGGATAACGGTCTCACGGGCTGTCGACTTCGTGTTGATGGACCGTGTGCTTTTGACAGCTCCGGACAGTCCGGAGTAATTCCGCTCTGTTTAGCCGCACGCTTCCCTCCTCCCTTCTTGCTCTCGTTACGCTTTCTATATTTAATATGTGACGTCTCGATGAAGAGATGGAAGAGATGAAATTTACACGGGGTGTGAAAAGTGCAGCTAGAAAGAACGGGTCTGACGTGCCTCAGACGTTTTCGTTTGAAACGTGGGTGTGTTGCAAGCGTGACACTGGAATGACATTCTCGTTAATATCTCCCCTCCCCCATCCTTGGGGCTTGATTTGTTTTAGTAAACAGCGAGGCCAATGCCAGGCGCATCGCGATGGTCGAAAACTGCTTCGGCGGTTCGGGTCAGGTAAGAGAGATTCATGCGAGCAAAATTTATAAATTTCTCGAATATTTGTAACTAACGATGACTCACTTATAAAATATCTATCTTACAGCCGCTCGCAGTACCCGGCCGAGTCTTGGTGGGTGAAGGGGTCCTGACAAAAATGTGCAGGAAAAAGCCTAAGCCTAGACAGTTCTTCCTGTTCAACGACATATTGGTCTATGGAAATATCGTGATTAATAAGAAAAAGGTGTGTACACAGAGAAATGTTTGTCTTTTATGGATAAAGTCTGTGATGTGAGCCATATAAAATGAATTCTATATCTAACATTGGCTACTTTTAGCAGAAAAAGCAACTTTGCAACTGTTGCAAAATTCTTGAATATGATTGGTTTATAAATTCTGCAAGGAACTAAGGACAAGACCAATCATATTAAAGAATTTTACAACAGTTGCAAAGTTGCTTTTTCTGCTGAACGCAACCATTGATACATAAAACAACAGTAATAATAGTGATTATAATGATAATTTGTTTACAGTATAACAAGCAACATATTATACCACTGGAGGAGGTAAAATTAGAGTCTCTGGCTGACGAGGGTCGTAAGTACATTATATTATTTGTAACTAATACTTATATGCATATTGCAATTTTTGTTTACTCCATCTACGTTACAACCTTGGTCATAAATATAAAGCATTTTCAATTTATTGTATTTTCTTGAAAAAGCTAATAAAAACCAAAGAATTAGCAAAATATTGAAATTGTAGGCCTGTTCTTTTTGGCTGAACTTTTGCACCAGTTCATCTTTCTTCTTCTTCTTTCCTCATAGAGAGAAAAGGAAGAAAGATGAACTAGTGCAAAAGTTCAGTCAAAAAGAATAGGCCTTGTTAGAAAAATAAAATTTTTCATTTTTCAATTTTTTATTTTTTATTAGGTATAGAATACTTATATCACTTTGTGAAGATGATTTATATTTTTTGGTTAAGGCTGTATATGTGAAATATTTTTAAAATATCTTTTTATATTCCCTCTCTCTATTCTGTAACTCTTGATAATGTCGATATTGTTATAGGCATATTGCATAGGTATGATAAAAAACTGTACGATATAACAATACCAACACTTAAAAGATTATAGAATACAGATATAGAAAGATTTTAAAAAAAATTTCGAAATAGATTTCTATAAAGAAATCTATTCCAGTGTTATTTTTCCAATGTTTTTAATAATTTTTGTTAAAAATCACAGAAAACTTTTACATGCAAGATCTCTTACAAAAAATAAATAAAAATTTTGAAATATATTTTATCGGGTTCTGTTTTTGAGAGAAATGACGCATTTACTATAGTTTTTCAATTATATCATACGGCATATGGATCAGTAATCAAATGAGATCATATATGCATATCTAGAAAGGTAGTATAGTATTGGATCATTATTTATAGAATATCGTAATGGATGGCTCATTAAAACAGTAACAAAGTCGTTTGCTGTTTATGCTGCTACTCCAACAGAAAAACAAGAATGGATGGCACATATCACAAAATGTATTGAAGATTTGTTAAGAAAAAGTAAGCAAAAATCAAATTGTTATTTTTTTTAAGATGATAAATTTCTGAATTTTGCAAATATGACTTTTTTTTAACTTTATCTTTTTTATTTTTCTTTATTTTTTTTAGGTGGCAAAAAGCCTGTCGAAGTTCATGCAGCAGTTTGGGTACCAGATAATGAAGCTACAATTTGTATGCACTGCAATAAAACACAATTCACAGTATTAAACAGACGGGTAATGATAAAATCATATATTTATTATTTGAATGGAAATTGTTGAAAAAACTTAAACAATCGTTCTTCAGCATCATTGTAGACAATGTGGAGCAGTAGTTTGTGGTCCATGCAGTAACAAAAAATTATTACTGCCTGGGCAAGGAAACGGGAAAGCTGTCAGGGTCTGTTTACAATGTTACGATGCCGCTAGTAAAATCAAGGCTATACCAACGACTGCTGTGGATAGCTTAAATAACAAAGACCCGCAACGTAATTCTGCTGACAGTTCAGGAGGGGATAGTTCTGGAGACGATGATGATGGAAATAAGGAGGAAAATCATGATGAGGTAGGTTTCTTTTTGTTTTGAATGAAGATCAACATCCATAAAATGATTTATAATTCAGAGATAAATACCGAAATAATTTTATTAATTGTATACTGATATTGTCAAAATAAAGATACATTTGCAGTACTAGGCACAATTGCTAGCATTCAATCCCTGATTTATAATTATAAAATCAATGTATTTAAATGTAATAATTTTCCTTTTTTTGCAGCCTAAATTTTATTCCACGCTTGGTCGATGAAAATGACTATATCATACGGATGAAGTACGGATGAAATATGAGAGAGAAGCAAAAATTCTACAGAAATATTTTTAAAAATCAATATCGAACTACATTATAATAAAAAAAGTTATAAGAATGTCATTCAAGAAAATCAAGAAATATTTCTTAACGATTCATAAGAAGATTGAAACGAAGACAAATGCGTATAATGCGAAATTCTGCCAAAATTTATGAAGCACATATTGTTTTACATATATCTAATTTGCATCCTGCAATTTTTAGCAATAAAAAAGTATTACATTTTATTAAGGCGGTTCTTTAGTAAATTGAGTTATTAAAAATATCTGATTTTTAAAAATGAAGTTCAGGTACCGAAATTGACATAGGCAAAATTCTACATTAGGTTAACGATAAAATAAGAAAAAAAAATGTTGAAAATGTAACCTTTCACATATAACTTAGTGACTAATAAAGCTCGCAGACGCTTCTTTGACTAATTGCACACAAATCTTACCATAGACTTTTCTTAAAAATGAGATATAATAGTTTAAAAAATTACGATTTTAATAATCACAAAAAAGTATTAAATCAATTCTATAGATAAAAATATGGCCAGTCTGGAAAGATATTTACGTGTGTGCATAAACTTGCATATAAATTTAACCTCGAAAAGTAAACTTAATCTCGTCTTATTTTCGTTCGATGAAGATAGCTCTTGATTTATTATATTATTGTATGTTCCATACTATTTCGTTAAGATATACACATAGTTTTAATATTTTACCCAAATTATGCAGATATTTGTAATTTTGAATGGGTCCTGGTAAGGCACCCTAAATTTTCGGCACTTTATTACTAAGGAACCACCCTGATGCAAAATAAAAAAATGATAAAAATATATAGTTGATTGAAAAAACAAAGTATCAATATTTTTTCTAAAGTATTATAAATGCACAGTTAGAAATTAACAAAGACTTGTAATTGAATAATACAATTACATAACGTTCAATGTATAAATTTATTATATATAACCATTAATTATTAGATCAAAAATTTTTTTGAAACATTTTTCATCAATGTATAATAAGAATATATGCCGCCATCGTGCCTTTTTACATTATTGATCAATATCAGATATCTAATTGTAAGTAAAAAACATGTAACATTTAATGCAACATTTAGAATGCAAAGACTAATTTTTTAATTGTATACATTTCTTTCTACCTATTATTGCAATACGTTATAATACAGTACGTAGCACTCTAAACGTAATATCTGTGAATAAACTGTTATATTATTATAAATTTAAGAGTGTTATTTGATGAAATAGTAAACACCATGTTATCTTTTGGATGTTAGTATAATAATTGAGAGATAAAATTAGCTTATTAGAATTAATATACTGAGAATCTCGAGGGAAAGATGTTCAATTAATGTATAAACAATAAGAGAAGTTTTTAAATTTATATATAAGATAAAAATGTCACTCCTTATCTAAATTGCAATGATACGAAATCATGATATGAAAATCAGATAAAGAAGATGAAAATATATCATTTGTACAAACAGATCATTTTTAAAAATTTTATAAAAAATTACTTCGTAACATATATATAGTTAGTTTGTGTAACATGATAATATAATTCATATGACTTTATCTCTATAACTATATAATATATAAATACATATGTTATAAAAAATATATAGTAAGTTCCACAAAATAGAAAATATTAATATCAACTCATGTCTACTCTTTTCTTTTTGAGGATATTATACTATTATAGCGCAAAAATATGTTGAAATTTTTAATTTCTTTATCTAAGTTTTTAATATCGGAATTTATCATAGATCTTTAAGAAAACGAATTTGTTAATACATTGTTTCTTATTGACAACTTGTTCTTAAACTGTATACAAGCTATCTTTAACAGAAATAAAACATATCATACATTTTCATATAAATATACTGAATTATTCATACACAATATTGTATATTAGATGTTAAATTTTATATTTGTTATTCATAGATTTTAATGAATATCTATAATTTTAATAAACAAGCAAACTCGATTAGTATTTTCTATTATTTATTTTAATAATAGAAATTATTGATAAATTTTCCGTTTCAAAAAAATTTACAAATGGAAAAATACAAACAATAGAAAATACTAATTGAATTTGAGTTTTGTTCTTTTACTCTTCCGTTATTCAATTTCGTGTTCTACATATGTATTTTCTAACTTTGCTGTAACAGAATTGCTGACTTCTAGTATCTTCTTATAACGTTCTACCAAGTCACTAATGGACCGTCTCTTTGAATCATTTTCATGTTTTACAATTGTACTTTTATCATCGTCGTTTACAATCTGTACTTCTGTAAATTCATCCAATTCGGGTTTATTTACTTTGATCTTATGATCGAGTTTATTTTTCACTTGTTGCTGAGACACAACTTTTGAGACATTTCGTTTTATCGGAGTGAATTGTATAGATGAGTGAGAAATTTTGGAAGACTCTTCGCTCCAATTGATAAAACCCTTTGTTATGGTATCTAAATTAAAATCCGATGAACTGGATATTTCTTCTATACTTGCAATAGCAGAGTTACATTGTGTGGTAGATTGCAGAGACATGCTAGAATTGACTATATATAAATATAATTTTAATTTTATATATGTATACCGTAAACAAAATATATCATACAATCAAGAAAAATTGTTAAAAAGGCTATTATTTTATATAATAAAATTGAATTATAAATACTACCTTGCAGAAATAATGTTTTATTATTATTGTAATATAAAAATACATGTTTTAGGTTGTGAAAAATAAATATAAATAAAAAAGAGCTAATAATGGCGGTTTCTTTTAGTGATAATATTTAATTAATTTCATTTCTTTCATATAAAATAAGCATTATCTAATTTTAGTAACTTCTTGATTGTCTGATCTTTTTTTAATAGAAATTACATAAAATTTCAATAACAATATTACTTATATAAATCAAATAGAATTTTTACAAACCTTTTATATTTTGCTTTTTGTGTGTAGCAAATAATCGGGAATATTTTCCTGTTGTTCTCTTACATAACTGATTTACTTTAGGTGTCACAAAACGTAATTCTTGTTTTTCATTACTATTTAACATAGTATGATTGTCAATGTTGATGCGTGACACGTATAAATTCGTTTTTACATCTGGTGTGTAATTTTTACTGTGCCGTATGTATCTCGAAAATAATGATTTGTGTGCAACTGTAAAAAACGAACAATATGATTACGCTAATAATTATTTGACACAAAAATTACAATCTATAGTTGTTTCTTAAATATCGATCTTACTTTCAGTCGGAGTAAATTGCAATTCGTTTCTTTGGTTCGCGCAATTAGTATTAATTTTGATAAGAGGCGAGGACATAAGAAGTATGTTTTTTACAAAGGGTAAAACATTTTTATCCTCAGATATGCGCTCTGTATTTTTCACACACAAATCATTTTGCATCTCCTCTGTAGAACTTATCATGTTGGCCAAGAAAGTTTTAAATACATTGCACATGGATTTCATGTCTTCTGTACTTGCTTCCACTTGCAAAAGACACTGGGACAGATCGACTAAGTCGTCCTTCCTCAGACATTGATATACTTGATATAGTATCAAAGTAAGCAGATGAATAAAATTGTGATATATTAATCTGTTATCATTATACAAACGATAAAAACAATGCTAAAAAAGGAAACATAAATTGATAAAATATCAAATAGTGCATATATATAATTTTGTATATAATTTTTAAAATAAGTGCTTGTTAGTTTATTAATATAAGGTTAAAAAGAAATTGCAATCATTTATTTAATATTCAATTTTACCTGAACATCAGGTGGAAATGGCAATTCCGATATCAGAAAACAATTAATTTTTTCCAACTGTTTGCTATCTAGTGCTTTTGAATCATTCAATAGATTCGATATTATGCCACTTGTTTTCTCACATGTTCTTTCCAGATCACTCAACATCATATACCGTTTTCGTATATATTGTATATTTTTGTTTAAACTATTTTTCCACACTAAAACCCATGTATATTCATTAATTTCACATGTACAAGATTTTCAACAAAAAATTAATTTAAAAAATTAATGATTCTAACTTGATACAATGTCTGTATCTTCGACATTTGTTAAACATTGCTTTATAGATTCGGTAACAGGAGCTGAAGAAGCACATTTTGTCAAAGATTGTTTCTTGTCGAACAGCTCTGTTTTAATTTTAGTCAAATATTCTTTCTCTTGTCTAAAGGAGGAATAAAATAAACTCAGATTTATAATATTAATATTAGTAGACTATAGAGATAGGGGCGATACAATGCTAATATTTTAAATATGACAAAAAAATAACGACAAAAGCATGTCCGGACGAGTATAATTTAAATTTTGAATTTTTTAAACTCTGATTAAAATAGTTATTCATCAAAAAGATATTCATCAAAAAGATAAGATTCAATAAAACAGTCTAAAAAAAATTATTTTTATAAAAAAAATCCATTCCTTAATCGATGCGCGTATTACCTAAAAGTAAAAATATTGAATCCATATCAATATTAGCAATATCACAAATTATCCAGTTGATATTTCTGTGTATCAATATTTCTGCTCATGATATATTGCAAATATATAAGAACAAAGATACAAAAAGTATTGAGATTTTTATGTCGCCCATCTCTAGTAGATTATATTAAGAGAAATTTAATTAAAAAATATTACGCCAATGCAAAATTTGCAGCTTTTTCCATTTGTACATAATTTCTATGACGACTCAATATATCGCAATTAATATTTGCTTTGGACTGCTGTAGGTATGTTTTAACTGAATCATTTACAAGACTTGGTTTTGGTGCAAATATAATTTCGTGTTCACCTAAAAGGATAAATTAAACTAAATCTATTACGATCAGAATATTTTAATTCTGTATTTTTATACAAAAATATAAAAAATTTAAATAAAATCAATATTTCTAAAAAATTATTAAGACATATAATTCTATAATAATATAACAAATATACAGAAAATAAATTTTGCAAGTGTATCTACTATAGATATCACCAGTAGAACACATAAAAATATAAAAGATGTTAATAAAATATGATAGATTAACTACAATCATCAAGTAGAATTTAAAATTATTTAAATAAAATATATCATTATTAAATAACAGGTTCTACTCAGTTTCTGCTGAATCTGTCAGATTATGGCTATTTCAAAATTTATTGCTAATACTGAAAATCTATAATACACATGACGTAATTTTGAAACAGTCTACGTCAATGAGTTCTAATAACAGAAAAAGTTAAATGCAAACAATAAATACAATCTATTTATAAAGTTAAATGCAAATACAGTTAATGTGCAATCTGCTAACAAAGTAAAAAAATATAGTTAATGTAATCTATTGGCAAACTGTTATAAGATTATAAGGCTAAAATATTTTGCTTCTAGATACCTACCGTCACGCATAATATACATTTTTAATGCAAGCTGAGACAGTTTCCACATTATAGTTATAAACTTAGTACCACTTGCATGATGTAAATAGGTAGTAACCACACGTGGAAATCCTATATCAGGATTCTCTAATGCAATGACATTCAGATAATCTTTGACACTGTTACGATACTTGGTTTCGGTTTTTTTGCAAATTACTGGCCATTCAACTACTTTTTTAAAACGCTCCGCATCATATATCGTCAACAGATAATGTGAAACATATATAAAGCCGGTAGTATTTGGTTTATCAAACATTCCCTGTAACACATGTTTTTATTATATCACCATTATGATAAGAATCAAGAAATGACACATATAAGAAAAAATACCAAATAAAAATTTCAAAATTAAATCGGTAAGATAGAGAAAAATAAGATGTTTACTTGGCGAAAGATCTTCTTGAAGTCATGGTCTGGTGGAACTAATTGATTCAATAAAATGACATTTCGATGGAAGGATGCAGTAATAGCCATTCTGTGACACACACTTTCACACCGCAAATGACAAAAAACTGTGTTAATTAATATTAATCATACAGTTCATAATGCACTAGTCACGTACTCACGATATATTCTCTTATTCGGTATTGAAATTCAAGAATACAGAAGCAAACAATGCGAAATAGAAATTATTAAAAAACATTCAAGCTTTGTAATTCAAACAATCCAAACTGATCCAAACATTTAACGGCGGCTAGAAAAACTGTGGAGACCTCTTTCGGAACAGATTCTCCTTTCTCTTTGGGCGCATTCAGAAGACTCAATAGTAGAGAGCGCTCGTTGTTATTGGTTTATTTTTTTTAGCTCGTCCAATTAGAATTTTAAGCTGATATTCATAGTCGATTCTTATTTTAACATTGTCTTATGGTCGCCTGTTCTATCTATATATAATAGGATCGCAAGTCATAAACCGTAAGAAATTGGACAATCACAGTTAAGAGAAGAATAATCGGCTATGATTGGTTAATTTCTTACGATTTACCGTTGTAGAACAGACCTTAAGTAATGTTTTAAGTCACTAATGCCACCTTCTGATTGATTCATGACATCTTAAAACTGTTTTAAATATAAGATCCGACTATGAATACCGGCCGTAGATCTAGAATCATTAAATTGCTTTAAAGCTTGCAGTACATTAGAGTTCTATATATAAAAGAAATCCGACAATGGTCTAATTTCCACCGAGCAATCGTTCGTGCGTAACAGGTGAATGCTCGATTGTAGTTGCTTGGTTCTGATCTGATTTAAACCCTCGGTGGAAACTAAGCCACCATTGGAATTGGGCTGCGGTCAAAGTCTTACTATAAATGCTTTAAAGCGTTTGGTTGACCAATTAGAAAAAAAAATTTTACAAATTGACCAATCAAAAATTGCTTTAAAGCATTTGTAACATCGCGTTGACCGTATCTTTGGTAAGACCAAGCCTTAGCCGTCTTGAACTCGCCCATTCTTTCTTCTTTTATAAGCGATAAAAGCTGATTGGCTCTTGCGCCAATTTTCGTTGCGCAGCAAGTCGTCAAGGCGTTGTCGAGCACTGACGAGATACTATTAAAGATTATCAACCCTGGGCAAATTTTCGACAGTATAAAAAGGGCCCGAAGATAATTGAAGAACGTTGACATTATCGACAATTGATACAAATTTATTATTATTAACATAAGAATATTTGGCAATATATAGAATATTATAGCTTTACAAGTATGCATATTTATTTATGGAACATTATGTAATAAAAACATTAAATTCATTTTTTTATTGTAAAGCAATAATATTCTATATATTGCAGAAAAATTATAATTTTTTTATCATCTCTGATGATAATCAAACTTTAACGATAATACTGAAATTACAATTTTAAAGAAAAATCGAGCATTATTGAGTTATAAATGCATAATTACGTCTACTAAACTAATAAATCATAAAATTAATACAATATTATCAGTTTTTAACTCTTAATCACTTTAATATTCACAAAGGCGCGAACTCCCGTAAGGATGTTGGTCTTTAATAATATCTCGTCGGTGTCATAAGTTCGTTCTGTGTGCAGGAATCATCACATACATAGTGTGAATCCAGCATAAAGGGAAACACGCGAGCATTGCGATTTGCAAATTGTTGCGTACCATCCTTAAGAGGCATGGACGAAGTCATATTGCGTTGGCGACCATTTTTGTAAGATCTGTCGTTTGCTTCACGATTGCTTCGTGCGGCGTGTAAACGTCGTACCGACGTATAGCACGTGGTAGTTTCCCGACGAAGGCCTCGGCAAAGAGAAAAGAAACATCTGTCGATCAAAACGTTTGTAAACGTGCACAATCTCAAGAATATGTCGCTGATGGTTCATTCCTACGAGACCGCTCGTGCGAGGAATGTCCGACGATGAAGTGATAATTCCCTTTCGGATCAGGAGTAAAAGAGTGATCGTAAAAAAGTGTCTCTAAGGATTTCCGCCGAAAGATACATCGCGGTAGTTTCTCTGATAGCCGCACAAAGTTCCGCGATAGACCTGGAAATCCGTCCACGACAGTAACTCGCACGAGCATTTTGTGAGGCCCCTCTCACTAAGTATGCGGCAACTCGGCCGAGTCCCTCTCTTATTCCCTCCCCGTCGGACGTGCTCCGTGATATATTAATTGACAATTGACGAGAGAAGAAGCTGCTCGTCTCGCTTCTGGAACCTCCGATCGACACGACAATGGCTGCGACCTTCGATCAGTATGACAAATCGAGGTACGTGCGGGAGAATTCCCATGTTTTGATTCATCGAGCGAGTGTCATGCTTGCATTAAGTATTATTGGCGTAATGGCGTTTGAAATTGCAATCGTGCAGGCCACTTAACATATCGCGGTTTTCCATTTAACGGCTCCCGCACAAAAACGATGCAATTATCGTCCCGATACATTCGTTCTCGGAGCACTGGATAAGTCTTCTTTAGTCCGTGCAATACGAGTAGCTTGCTTCGAAATATTAATCTCATCGTGGACGACGTGGAGTATAAATTTTATAATTTTTCGTGTGTTTCCTAGATATTTGTCAGATCAGTCTTATAGACATTTGTGTTATAACATTGAATGTTCTCACAATCAAGCACTAATTAAAAATAATGAAAATCTAAACGTTTTTAATCTCTTCCGTATATATTTGTCCTAAAAAGAAAAATAGAAAATTTTAATAATTTAAACAATTGTAAGTGAAAAAATTAATCGAGAAATGTTAAACACAAATCAGTGAAGATCATATTTGGTTAAAATGGAAATGGATATCTAGTAATATTTTTGCATGAATTATTAAACACCAATTTCTGCTTTGACCGAATATGATCTTTGCTTATCTTAATTATTTAGTTGCTTTGAATTTAATATTTAAAAACAGTAGTATTTACTACTTTATTTTTTACATTTTTTTTATGTTTGTTTATGAAATTATAATTTATCTCTTTTTTTATATGTTTAAATAAAATATAAGTTTCTCTGAAACTGTATTATAATTAATTATAATTGATTCTTTTCAGTTGGTACTTTGGTGCTATGTCACGACAGGATGCATCTGACTTATTGATGGGTGAAAAAGAAGGTGGTGTATTTTTAGTACGAGACAGCACCTCTATACATGGTGACTTTGTACTATGCGTAAGGGAGGACAGTAAAGTTAGCCACTATATCATTAATAAAATCCAACAAGGAGATCAAATTCGTTATCGGATTGGTGATCAGATGTTTCCGGATATTCCCAGTCTTCTCGCCTTTTATAAGCTTCACTACTTAGACACCACACCATTAATTAGGCCAGCGCCAAAGAAAACGCAGAGGGTAATTGCAAAATATGATTTTGAAGGAAATGATTCTGAGGACTTACCCTTTAGAAAAGGTATATATTGTCTTCTTTAATTCTGATTGATTTGTATCAGTTTATTTTTTATAATCTTATTAATGAGATACTTGTAACTTTAGGTGATATACTCACTGTAATATCGAAAGACGAAGAACAGTGGTGGACAGCTAGAAATAGTGTGGGCCAAACTGGTTCGATACCAGTGCCGTACGTTCAAAAGTATGACGATGATAGTCATATGATAATAGAAAATAATTCACGGCCTGAAAGTGGCGGCAGTTCCGGTTCTAATTCAAATTCAGGGCCTACATCACAGGTATCTCATACAGAAACAACGGGACAAACAACAGTAACGCGAAGATCAAACATTCAGAGAACACTGCCGGCCTTTGCCAAAGTGAAACAGGCAAGGGTGCCAAATGCCTATGATAAAACTGCGCTAAAATTAGAAGTAGGTGATATGATAAAAGTGACAAAGACTAATATCAATGGCCAGTGGGAAGGTGAATTGCACGGCAAGGTTGGACACTTCCCATTTACGCATGTGGAGTTTGTAGATAATGAGACTGGTGAAGACAATCAGGAGATTTAACAGAAATTCTCCGAGTGTGATGTGCACCACATGTGTGACAAAGGGAAGAAAGACATCTCCTATATTATCAAAATTTAGAGTTACTAATAACATCTATTATATGTGCCATTTCAAAGTACGTTTAGCCTGAATAACTGTACGTTCAATTGCTGGATATAACATATTATAAGAATGAACGCCAGATTTTTGTGCAATATGTCTTAAGAAATGTTTAGAGGTTTATGTTAATATCTCTACAGTATGTTAATTTAGTCACATGTTAATTCATCAGTTTATATTATACATTGCTAATTGCCCAAAGCACAAGCATAATTTTATAAAGTTGTTAGATACATATTACAATATATATTAATCTCGTATATACGATTTTATTTTATTAAAAATTAAAATGCCATGTTTCAGTGAAATAATGAACAAACAGATTTTTGTAAAAAAAAAAACAAATACAGTATTTATAAAATGTATACTCTAATGGTTTTAATTTATAGTTATATATATATATATATATGTGTGTGTGTGTAGCTATTTGTTACATATATATTATTCTACATACATATTTTTATATAGATATTATAATATAGTGCACTAGTTTAACATTCACGTATGTATAAGTTTTTATTGTTTATTTAGAAATTTATTATAGTGCTCGATACGCGAATAGTTCGGCACATGCACAGTTCTTCATCTATGCTCAACAATCTTTCATCATGGATTTGTTGATTTTATAAAAGATTTATATTATTGATAAACGTAATTTATCACTTTTATTTATGAATATTACAATGAAAAAAAGCTTGTATGCGTTCCTTAAAATATTTTATTAGCAAATATTACACTTGTATTCCTGAAGTTATGGAATAGTATATTCTACATTGAATGTACGATAATATCTTCTAGTCAAAGTGACTATGATAAAAGCATACTGTTTATGTACTCGCTTGACATTGTTTCATTTTATTATTATTAACACTTCCGAAAAAAATAACCGAAATATCATAATATTTCGAAAAAAGTACAGTTCTGCAGGCTACGCAATCTAGATATGGTACATACAATATCTGTTAGCCATAGGTTGTGCCACCAATTGGAGCAACACACTGTGCTAGAAAGTTGTATTTATAAATAATGATGGAAAGGTTAATTGTATCAAAAAGTTGATCATAGTTATGCAGGATACTTTTGGGAATTATTTTGATAGCAGATATTCTTAAATAAATATTGCGTTCTCATGAAGTAATAAGTAATAAATATTGCGTTCTCATGAAGTTTTTATTGAGAACGAATCAATTCTAAAACTTAAAATGTCAGCTATTGAAACTGCTAAAATAGTTACACATTTTACATATATCGGAATTACACAAATTGTCACATACATTATATAACACATGCTATTTAAAAAGGAAAAATAGACTTGTACTAATAATTATGTTCATTATGTTTTATATTTTTGCAATATAATTTTAGATTATAACGCGTAATATATTTTATCACTCGATTTTTTAATTTACTACGTGCATTTGACATTTCCATCATCATCATTCTCATTATCACCATCGTCATCATTGTAGTCACAAGTTGCGTAAGTTCTCCATAATCTTCCTAAAATTGTGCGCAGTATTAAGATAAACAAAATGGAAGTATTCCATATTAATAAATATGTTTAGGCAAGATTCTCTTCCGTTTAATGTTAATCTCGTTTAAACATACAAGAGAGATAAAATATGAAATTATTCAATTTATATATATTTTTTCAGTCAGTTTTGTATATGTAATAAGGCAAGCTGAGTAACAGGCAGTTTTTTGGCAGCATTATGAAGATCGAACCGTATATTCATATAAGATATCAGACAAGGTCCGGTATGTGCCATCATGTACATTTTATCTTTAATTACCAATATTCCAATGACAGATGGTGCTTAAATGGGTTTCAGTTTAAGATATTATATAGATATCAACATACAAATATTTAAATATTAAATAATTTGCGCTTATATATTTTCACATGATAGTTGATTGTTATGTGTATTAATTTGAAGAATTTCTGTTATAAATTTCATCGATCGTAACGAAAGAAAACTACAGTTAGAAAATATAAATTATTATTACTTGATCACATTTTCACATGCATAACTCATCAAAACAAATTCATTTGTACAAGCTATACATGAGATAAATTTAAATACGATACAAGGATAATGTATATTTTTCTAAGCGTATGCACATATTTTTTTGGTTTTTCTGATAGTGAATCGATTCCATAAATAAAATATGATAATAAATGATAAGATCAATAATCATTTAGATAAATATATATTTGTGTTGTAATTTATATTAGATTGTAATAATGTAACGTTCCATTATAGCACTTGATAATAAATGATTATGTATGTAGATATCGTTGTTTATTAATTTCTATATCTACTTATAACTTTTCATCACATTTTCAGAATTCAATTGAAAACTAAATCGAGCTCGAAAAATATAGCCTTTATTGAAATTATTTTGTAAAAGGCAAAACTTATAATATGTTTTATAATATCTGCATTTATTTCAAACTATACATATGTTAAAAGCACAGTATATAACCTGATTTAAAAAAAAAACAGGCACGCGCGCGCTATCGTGCCAATTGCGTAATTAATGCTGCACACATTTCGAAAAATTCCATTGTGTGATGGCCTGTTGCTTGCGGAGGCGGCAATGTTGGATCTATAAAAGGATATATATATATTTTTATACGCAAGTTTATGTATAACCAGCAAGTCAAATATATTTTTTAAGATTTAATTTACCTCGTCCAATGTCCTCTTCTTCACTGGACAAAGATTTAAAGTCTAACAAGTAACTCTTATGATCTACTTGATATAATTGTAATGACATTTTGCTATATCTGTCAGTCAGTTTATTTTTATGTCTTACTCTAACACTATATGTATTTACAATCTTCCATTCCTGAAAAGGATAATTTACGTGACATCATGTTTAAGCAATCAATTATTATTATATAATTATTATATAATTATTATATAATTCCACAATTACAAGTAATTAATCTTACAAAATTAAGCGCTTTCATAGCACGATAAACTTCATTCATAATGTCGTTGGGCTTGGATTGTGATCTAATTCCTAAATGCCATTTTGCCCTTTTCACAGGCGTACCACGATTTCCTTGTATCTGTGCAGGTGCGCTGCCTTGCGAACCTTGACGTTCGCGATATGCTGTAACATTGTCATTACATGTATAAAGGATAGCTAAGATATTTTTTTTTTTAGTAGCTCTTATAGATTTGTTCTTATATAAAAAAGAGAGAGAACAGAGACAATTTTTAATAAGAAATTTCATTAATTGATAAATCGCACTAATTCATTTATATTTTTTACATACGTGCAATTCTTTCTGGATGAGGTCTCAGTGGACTGCTGTTTGCCTCGTTTGGACTAAACGCTACAGGTGGAGGACTAGATGCCACATAAAAATCTTTCAATTCTGCCTTAGCAGCTTCATCCGCAATTCTCTTATTGTCTATGATTAAGTGATAAGCGATTGCCAATTGATCATGTGGATCACCGCCCAACAACGCGGAATGCACTTCTGGTTCTTTCACATTAAATTTTTCACATACTTCATTCACAGCATCTATATCGATAACTGAAGAATCTTGTTCGACAGGTGATGGAAATAAATACGACGGTAAATCTTTTTGGAACCATTCGTGTTTTCTGAAATAGAAAAGTATGTATGAAACATAGTGATAGCAGTGTCAATTCAATATTTTGAAAAAAAAATACATCATCAATGTACTTAATATCTTCGATAGTCGCTCTCTTCATTGGATCCACTTGCAACATGTGACATAAGAGGCTAACAACACTTTTGTTCAAATATTCCGGAATAGGAAAAACACCAGCTAAAATTAAAGATTCCAATTAATCTTACCATTTAAAGTGCCTTTGAAAAAATTTCCAGTGTATCGGCTGACATTTCTTTTGAGAAGAATAACTTACATTTAATCTTGCGAAAGAGAGTAGGAACATGCTCATCGTCGAATGGCAAGGTACCACAGAGTAGCGCGTACAATATAACACCACACGACCAAATATCGACTTCGGGACCGGCGTATAATTTACCAGATATCACTTCTGGTGCAGCATAATTCGGAGAGCCGCATGAAGTACGCAAAAACTCTCCGTCCATCATCATGTTTGACAGACCTACATTTTCGTAGAAGAACATTTTATCACCTATACATAATGGGAGTGTCGATATGCCAATTATATCCAAGTACCGAAGTCTGCAATTTTCACATGGAGATTGTGATCTAACAGAAGATTTTCTGGTTTTAAATCACGATGTACTATCATATGTCGATGACAATAATCGACGCCTGATATGATCTGTTGGAAAAATCGTCGCGCTTCGTATTCCTTAAGCTTGCCATGTTTAACAATATAATCAAATAACTCTCCTCCTGAGACGTATTCCATTATCATGAATATATCTGTAGGAGTACTTATGACCTGATATCTATGTGAAACATAAAATTTGAATTATACGAACTATTTATTTAAAAGAAGATATGAGAAAATAAACATGTATATTACTGTTGTATATATGACCGATTTACTTTTCCCTCTCAAAATTAAAAATTCTCCAAAATTTATTTTTTAATTTATTTCTAAAATAATTGATATGTAACTACGATATACGAAATAAAATTATATAATTAATACATACAGCTTAATGATATGAGGATGTCTGAAGAGTTTGAGATTTTGTATTTCTCTGCGAATTTTGCCCACGACATCTAAGCTCTTGATTTTTTGGCGATTCAGAATCTTCACAGCAACTTTGTGTTTCGTTAAAACGTGTTCCCCAACTGTGAATGGTATTACAAGAAAAAGCTTATAATTTCAGGTAATAAAAAGAGAATTTCAATTATATTGTATACACACGTACTTTTTACTTTACCAAATGTACCCACACCTAAAGTCTGACCTAACGTATAATGGCCTATTTTAACAATAGGTTGCGGTTGATTACTCGGGAGTTTTTCAGACATCTTGAATCTTCTGCTATATTATTGAATAATAAAATTTATTATCTTAAAGTTATATTCTTAAAATAATATTGTGTCGATAACTATATCATAATTTAAAAGAAATCTACGAAATTTATCAAACACTGAGTAATCCATCAAGCATTCTAAAAGTATTTGAAAATTTCAGGATTTTGGAAAAACTGCTCTATGTCCTTTTGCTTTATATAGGTTTACTTTTTGTAGCTAAATTAATGTATATTTTTTTGTTTTTAAAATGAAATAGATATATATTTAAAATTTGATGAAAATGAGAAGGAAAGTTTTAGTACAATAATAAAAAATGTATATGTCATGACAACATTATTGTAGCGCACTAATAAGAATATTAAACACAAATAAATTTTAAATAGTTGTGATTTTATTATTTCGAATTACAGAGATTTCTGTTTTTCAAGTAGATATAAAATTTCAGATAGATAAATTTGTTTGAAAACAGATTTTGCAAAGTGTTTGCGACAAATTTTGTTGATAATAAAATTTACTAATAACATCGACTGTAGAAACCGAGCAAAATTTTTATCATTTACGTGATATATTCCATTTAAATAATCACGAAACAAAAATAGCTATTCAATAAGAATCTTATTTAACTACAAATTCTATTCAATTTTTATCTAGCTATCAGATTATACGACGGATTCTATTAATAAAACATGAGCTTAATGTAACTAGTATTGATACCAAATAGATGTTGAGATATTCTACTCAAATCTATTGATATTTTGCGTACTAAGATTATTATTATTGTAAATTCTCAGAAATATAGTTGCGACATGCACATATACAAAATATGTTTATCCATCCAACATAAGGACTATGCCAAGTTTGGACCCCGGCTAAATAGCATTGAGACCTAGCTAAGATTGTAGAGTATAAAAAAAGGATTAAAAAGTTCCATATGCACAACTTTGTAAAATAAGTCCCTTGAGTGCTATTCAAGCTGTTCAAAGTTCGCTATTATGATCATGTATTATGTATTATGTAGGACTGATTTTATTTGATTTCTTGAATCATCTAGACTGTGTTCCGTTTCATAATGCATTCGAATATTAAACAAGGATAAATGATGCAGCATGTGCATCATGCGTGAAACGGAATGCAGCTCTAGCATCTGACATATGTCCAATCTTGACGAAGATAATTAAAATTTTTGAATCCCCTTTTTTGAATGAATAGTTAGTAAGTGATATATATTAATGATGAAAAGGGGAGAGAGATACGCAAAGTATGAAACAAAAGGTTTAATTGACTAATTGAAATGTGACCAATATATATGGACCTTATCTCTCTTCAGCTTCCTCATCGGAACTCTCTAAAAGTAAAAAACATTATTAACTATTCTTATTGGCAAGTGAAAGTGTCTTCGTCAAAGTGTTGAGTATATCCCAGATACTATTAGGTGTGGGAAAAAGTTCGTGGCGTTTTTCCCGTTGATGGCATTAAAAAAACGCCACGAACTTTTTCCCATATCTAATATATAACTGGATTAATAAACTGTACCAAATATATTTTTTAAATATTACTTCAATGTCTTTGGTACAATCCATCATGAGGTGCCCTGGACACAGAAAAATTGAATAAGACTAAGTGATACATGGTCATAATAGAACTTTGAATTAGTTCTAACATTCAGGAAACCTATAAAGTTGGGCTTATGAAATTTTTAATTTTCTTTTAATACCTTAAAATTTTAGGCATGTTGCAATTTGTCAAAGTTGTTCATTCGGGGCTCAAATTCCCCTATAAAACATAGGTATAGTTCTTTTCTGCCTAATTGAAAATTATATTTCAGATAAAATATAATTCAATGCTTTTTCTATCATCATGAGAGGTTGAAGAATTGAAAAAGAAAAACAGAAACTGTTAATTGTCATGATCTTCATTATAGCCAGTTATTATTTGCAATGATTTTAAAGAAATAAATGTGTGTCAGTCAAGAAAACCGCTTATTATATGCAACAATGTACACCTTATTTCAAGTGTTTACATAACAAAATAATTTTCTTACATGTGATACTGCAACAAAATAATAACGAAGAACTGAGATCTTACAGAAATGCGCAATAAAAATGGCACGGAACAATCACCTGACACTATTTACATGCCTCTAGACTTCTTATCATACGAGGTGTACCTGTCGATTTTATCGAATCAATCTGTATCGCACTGCTCGAGTGGATGGCGATAGAATGAGAACTTGTTTTACATCGTATACATAAAAATCGCTATATAAAAATAATTGTAGACGTGTCTGGATCATCCATTAGAAAATTTGTAGATATGTGTCTCACGATCACTCACACTCAAAAGACGTCGGAGACAAATAAGGAGTTAACGGACCCGAATGGGACCAACTCTAAACTGATATAAGGGACTCTTGATGCGAAATTCCGACTCTTCCAGAGTTTCCAATGTCGGAAAATGAATTCTCCGCTTTAACGCGTAAGCTGAGCGAATGCTCTCCGTTTTCTCGATGACTTTTAACCTCTTCGTAGTTGTTAATATATATGCTGCCTTTAATATATCCTTTAATGTAAACGCCAATATATGCCTGCGCTGCTCCACCCCACTCTACATTAAATGACCACGTGATTACTAACTGTCATTGTGGACATATGATTTCAATTGCTCCAATTAAAAATTATGCTGTGCATAATGGAAAAAATATTAGAAACAAACAGGAGTAAGCATTAGTGCTTATTATATAATCAGGCCTTATATTTAAAGCTTCCTTAAATTTATCTTCAGATACTCTACGAATTATTTTATTGACATCTAAAGACAGAGCATCTAAAGATAAACTTCTTCTTAATGGCTCTTGCTTTCATTAAAGATGAACTTAAGGAAGCTTTAAATAAGCCTGACAATGAATATAGACATATGATTTCAATTTATCAAAAATCAATTACATCAGAATACACGATTTCTAATAGGCTCTTAATCTTAATATTTATTTCCATTCCTAATATTTCCTCCATTGACAGGGTCTTTGAGGCCGATAAGAAATTAATAAATTAGTCGAATATGAAAAAAATAATCAAGTATAAAATTAAAAACGCATAGAAAAATTAAATTTATATTAATCCTAATCTATTAACTTATATACCGTAATAATCCGTAAGAATTAATCAATCATAGTTAACTATTCCGCTTTCATTCGACTTTGATTGGTCAATTCTTTGATTACGACATAATTTAGCAAATAATGATCAGTATAAATCTTTTAAACAATAAGAATCAACCTATCACAGTAGAAAACACAGTAAAGTAGTTATTTGCTTTGGGTGTATTCATATTTCGTATGGATAGATGCATTCGTTCTTTGGTTTATATTTTTAGATTTAACGGAATATACCAATCAGATGTAAGAGTTTCATTGGAGCATATAGTAAGTTGTTGCAGCAGAAAAAAGTTTGAGAGCAATCATAATCATGATTTAGCTGTTATTAAATCCCATAATGTAGATACATCCATGATTTTGTGATTTTCTTTCGTGTAAATCTATAATAAATTTATAAAATGGTTTTGATTAGCGTAACCCAATTTATTAGCGTAACTCAATACATTCATGACTATACACAGTGACACAAAAGTAACCTACACAATTGCATTTTATAATCGAATTCGCCATTGCTCATCATGAGCTCAGTGTGGGTTGTTAGGTATTTCTGACGTCTAGAGAAGGTATCTTGAGAACAATGGTGGTAACTTTAACTGTAATTTAGATTGCTTAATTTTACATTTAAATTGCTTGACGAATTGTTGAGATTTCTTGCTAGACCCTCAGTAGTTGTGATAACAGCTTTTGGAGACATATGTCTTGCATTAACTACAGTTCTCTCTATTTAGGTTAATTCGTCACTGTGTGATAAAGTTTGTTTATTATATAATAATGTAAACTGGTGTTGTTAGCTTGGCGAGATGTTGAGATTACCGATTGTGCGGGCCACAGGCCTGGCAAGTGGAAGGCATTGCGCTGTCAGTTTCCATACAACGTCCAACAAATCGCAACAGGAGCTGGTCGAACTTTTTATTGACGACAAGCCTGTGCAAGTACCACCAGGAACAACAGTCCTGCAGGTTTGAATCTATGTATTTTTCATATTCTTTCTACCTTCAGTTTT
>NW_017259243.1:542585-543053 GCF_001594045.1 Atta colombica | reverse complement strand
TGATGATCGGAAAATTGCTGAAACTGAAGCTAGTTGTTATATTGTAATTAACAAGATAAAATAAGTTAAACATTACTATGAAAGGTACTTGTCATTTGTTTTAACTTTTAATATACAATATTACTCAAAGTGAATTTCAGATTCTTGAAATATATTTCCATTCATGGACTAAAGAAAATAAATTCATGGAACTTCATGGACTAAATTCATGAACTAAAGATTAAAAAAATTGAAAATATAGATGTTTGCATAGTTTAGTTATATATGTTTGGAAAATTTTTGATAATCATTTTTTCATGAAAAAATTTTTAATTCATTGAAGATATAGTATTATAGTTATTAAAATGTGTATTTAAAAATATCTTTGTTAATGTGCAAATTCATTGAAAATTAACATTTTTTTTAAACATATTACTAAGTGATACAATTAGTCAGTGTTTATAATATTTTATAATATTCATTTTTATA
>NW_017259243.1:524000-542345 GCF_001594045.1 Atta colombica | reverse complement strand
ATTATATAAATATTATTTTAATATTTATATACAAATTGTACATTGCACTTAATAATAAAAGTAGATAATAATGATAATAAATTCACATTCATGTGAAAAAATGTTTCTTTTAGGCTGCTGCCAAGGTGGGAGTTGAAATACCAAGATTCTGTTATCATGAACGTCTTGCTGTAGCTGGAAATTGCAGGATGTGTCTTGTTGAAATAGAGAAGCAAGTTAAGGTAACAGCTATTAGATATTTTGCTATTCTATTGTAACAATAGAATAGCTAAAAGGATAAAATGAGTCAATAATTAATTGATGATACTTGTCTTAAATCAATCTTACAGCCAGTTGCTGCATGCGCTATGCCAGTAATGAAAGGTTGGAGAGTGAAAACCAATTCTGACCTCACACGGAAAGCTCGCGAAGGTGTTATGGAATTTCTGTTGGTTAATCATCCGCTGGACTGTCCAATCTGTGATCAGGGGGGCGAGTGTGATTTACAAGATCAAAGTATGGCTTTCGGAACTGACAGGAGTAGGTTCGTTGATATTAATTTCTCTGGGAAAAGAGCAGTAGAGGATAAGGACATGGGGCCATTAATCAAGACAGTTATGACACGCTGTATACATTGCACAAGGTGTATCCGATTCGCTTCGGAAGTAGCTGGTATTGACGACTTAGGAACTACAGGCCGTGGCAATGATATGCAGGTAAATTGAATATTTTATATTAATATATATTTCAAATATAACCATTCGTTTATTGCAAATATATATTACTTAAAAAAAAAAGCTAAATTGTTTTTGTAATTCTTGTTATAAGATTGTAGCGAGAATTTCAGATTCTTGAAATATATACATATATCAATTTATATCTGGAGATACGGTAGTGTCTCGGCGTTAAGACATGACACGATATAACATTATATTTAACTATTTATTATTTAAATAACGTTCTTAAAAATTGTATGACAATTATGTAATAATTTTAAAGGTGGGAACATATGTTGAGAAAATGTTCTTATCAGAATTGTCTGGCAATATCATCGATCTCTGTCCAGTGGGTGCACTAACTAGTAAGCCATATGCGTTTGTTGCTCGTCCCTGGGAGACACGTCGTACTGACAGTATTGATGTTCACGATGCTGTTGGTAGCAATATAGTTATCTCTCACAGAACTGGAGAGGTTCTAAGAATACTACCAAGAGTAAATGAGGTAAACACCTTTAATATATGTGTGCGTGCGTGCGTGCGTGTGTGTGTATATTTACAATAAAGAACATAAAAGATGTTTAATTATGTTACTATAATAATAATTAATGATGATAATTTTTCTAGGAGGTAAACGAGGAATGGCTCTCGGACAAAGCTCGTTTCTCGTATGATGGACTTAAAAGGCAAAGACTTATTACTCCAATGATGAAGATCAACGGAAAATTGGAAGCTGTGGATTGGGAAGATGCACTTGTTGCTGGTAGGATTGATTAGTATTTATTGTGCACTTAACAGATCCATCCATGTTTCATATATAATAAGATCGGTCAGTAACATTCAGTTCTTTATATTGATTAGCTGCTAGACCTCTAGCGAATATACCAGTGGATAAATGCGCCGCAATTGCTGGGAAATTGGCAGACGCGGAAGCCCTTATTGCTATGAAAGATTTAGTGAACAAATTGGGCAGCGAGGGATTAGCCACGGAACAATGTTTCCCAAAAGACGGTTCGGGTATCGATCTCAGAAGTAGCTATCTTCTGAACAATACTATTGCTGCAGTTGAAGACGCAGATATTGTAATACTAATCGGTACAAATCCAAGATATGAAGCACCACTAATAAACACACGTCTTAGGAAGGGCTATCTACATGGTGAACAAACAATTGCCCTCATTGGCCCGGATGTAGATCTGACATATGAACATGAGGTATTGTCAATTTTTATTTATTTTAGGGAAACAATATGTAGAATGTTTTATAAAATATAATTATTTTTATATAGCATTTAGGAGAATCTTTTGATATAATAACAAAATTACAAAACGGTTCGCATCCTTTCTGTGCAACTCTGAAAGAAGCTAAAAAACCACTCGTTATCTTGGGCGCTGATCAGCTAACTCGACAGGATGGAGCTAAAATTCTCTATGAAACGCAAGCATTAGCGAAGGCTTTAGGAGATAACTCAAAAGTGAGCCACTATTGACTTTTTTTGTATAATCTTATAAAAATTATATTAATTATATTTTGCCTTAGGCTCCTCAGGATTGGAAGATTTTGAATATACTGCATACAAACGCATCTCAAGTCGCCGCCTTAGATATCGGTTATGGTTCGACTGTAAAAGAAATTAAGGAACAACAACCAAAAATTTTGTTTCTTTTAGGCGCTGATGACGCAAATATTAAGAAGGAAGATTTTCCAAACACATTTATCATTTATATAGGTATGTATACCACAATCCTAAAGATATATATAAAGTTAATTGTATTTATATTCTAATATCAAATTACGAATGATTCATGATTGAATACCATTTATGATTCTAGGAAGTCATGGTGATGCTGGAGCAGCCATTGCGGATGTTATACTAGCTGGAGCAGCATATACTGAAAAAGTCGCAAGTTACGTTAATACAGAAGGTCGCCCCCAACAAACGTGCGCAGCAATTACGCCGCCTGGCTTAGCACGACCAGATTGGAAAATTATTCGCGCTCTTTCTGAAGTAAATAAATTTTTATAGCAAAATATCTTGCATTGTCTGTTAAGTAATTAAGTCAAGATACGAAATATGTTTTTGTTAAATTTGTAGCTGGCTGGAATTACTTTGCCCTATGATAATCTGAATGACGTAAGATCCAGACTTGAAGAGGTTGCGCCTCATCTGATCAGATATGGCAATGTTGAGCCAGCTAATTTCTTTAAGCAAGCTTTAGAAATAGCTAAGGTTTGTATCTTGTGATTATAAATATTTTAAACTCAAAATAATATTATTTTTATATATTGTTTGTTATGTATATGTAGCATCAGTCTGGAGGATCATTTTCATCAGAGCCTGTGGACATCAAACATAAGACGTTGGATCAGTTCTTCATGACTGATGTAGTGTCACGAGCGTCTTTAACTATGGCAAAGTGCGTTCAAGCAGTCATGAAACAACGACAAAGTGCAGTATAAATCTGTATCTGATATTGCATTGGATAAAATTCTCATCTGCTAGTGATTTGATATTATTGGCTAGATATTACAAGATCCCACAGCCAATGACAAAAGAATTCCAGATACACATAAAAAGCATTAAGATGTATCTATAGAGTTCTATTATACTGTATATTAAATTATTGAAAATGGGAATTTACAAATATTGTCCCTATCAGTCCTATTAATTGTACATTCGTAGTTAGAATAAGTTATTTAAAATAAATATAATAAAAATATATTTCTTTTGGATAACTCTTTATAAACATCATAAAATTGCACTGAACATCAAATTATGTTTAATATATTGTTACGCCCGCGAAAAACACCTTTCGGCTCGAGCGATGTCACGTTACCTTAAGAAGATAGCCGCGAAGCGTGTCTTGTCAACAAAAGAGAATTCGATTTAGATTTTGACGGATAAAGATTTTCTGTATGGATGTGCGCTTCCTTCTTGAATAAAGTGAGTTCTTTTATAACGAGTATATTCTTCTTTCTGTGCGTCACATTTCTCTCCGCGTGTCCCTGCAAGTGCGTGCGTGTACGTGTGAGCATGAGAACGGTGCGGCGGGCGTGATAATATGTAGGAATGGTTGGCATCAATTTCTTCAAGTTCAAATGTAATCTGTTTTTACAATTAATTACATTTTTACAAATTTTCCGTTTCATTAGAATATATATTAAAACATAGTTATTACATAGAATCAGAATGAAATTATAGTCCAATTTACTTAAAATATCTATTCATTAAATTGAATTTATACATTTCAGTTTCTAGAAACTGAACATCCAATTATTATACAATTATGTGTATGTACTTGTATACACATTTGCAAGTATTCAAATATACATTTGCAAATGTGCAAATATATATACACATCTGTATATATATTTTGTTTATTTACACATTAAGTGAAATCTTACAAAATATGAAAAAAAAGGCTTACAAATAAAAGAATTCTGTTATTAATTTATTTATTTATTTGAAAGAACGTCAATTAAAGTGTCTTAATTACTTGATTCTGGTTGATCATCTGTATCAAGTTCACCCGAACTTTCATCGGATTCAATCTAAAGAGAGAGAAGATATTTATTTTGTTTATCATATAAAGTTTATATAAAGAATGTTTATTATATAAAGAATAGCTTCATATAGAACATACCTTATCCCCTAATTCAATTAATCTTTCTTTATACAGTGTAATTTTACTATCTTGATCTGTTAAGAGTTCTAAAAGAGCTTCTTGATCTTTCTTCAATTTTTCAAGCTCATCAATCTTCAATTTCAATTGAGATTCCAAATCTGATTCCTTGTTTTCTTTGTCTTTTTCATTATGTTGTTGCATTATGTGCGTATATTCCGCTAAACGATTTTCTAAATCTGCAATCATTGTTTTATACATTTGCAATTCCTTTTCCAAATCCAGATTATTACTAGAAGCGCTTGTTTCTTTTCCATCTCCTATATTAGCTTGTGCAGCTCGAAGAACCAAATTTTGATCTCGTAGATGACTAACGGTTGAACGAAGTTCTTGTACTTGTGCCTACAAAAATGTTAAAAAATGTTTTTAATATATTCTATAAATTTGTATTTTTTTAAAAAGAAAGTTCCTACCTCAAATTCTTGTTTTTCTTTTGTAAGAAAATCATTAGCTTGATTTAGCCTTTGAATTTGTATATCCTGCTCTCTAATAAGATCTTTGTATTGTGAAATTAATGTATTATCAGGTAAATTCATTACAGATAATTGATTCTTGTTCTCATTATTAGCATCTATCACCGATTTTATTATAATACCTAAACAAAAAAAAATGAAAAATTTTATTTGTGTTTAAAAAATTTGACAATATTAATTTTCTTTACAATTATAAAAAATTGAATGTTTGATGTATCTAAGTACCTTCCAAACTTTTTAACAACCTGCAAAATTCGTGATCCAATAAAAGTTCCGACGGATTCTTAGCTGAAGGTTGTGGATGTTTTAGTGTTCGGGAATATATCTCGTGTCTAGCAATACCACCGATTGCATCTTGAAATTTTTCCCAACCTATTCTATTCTCTATTAAATTGCACACTTTTTCCTGTAAATAATATAGATAAGTTTTAGTTGCACATTATTCACTTTATATATCGGATTTGTACAAATATCAGTAATATTTACTTTTGTGTAAGTAGAAACGCTGTCATCATTGAAATGTACGCAAATACCGATAAGCAAGGCGCACATACTCTGCAGTAAGATCTCTTGTAAATCATCGTTATTCTCTTGTGATGACAAAAGAGCTGTTAAATATGCTACTGAGGAATCGATAGCCAGGAATGATTTTACAGCAAGTGGACAGTACGAGGTCCATCGACAAAGCAGAATCAACAAGCCCAATTTACACTGCGTTTTATTACCCTGCTGTAATAACATAACGCACTGTTGCATAAGCGTCACTGGTGGTTTTCCAATATTGGTTGCAAGAAGTACTCTTAAAAGTTGTTCCTTTTGACTTATGTTCTCAATCAGAGCGTGAGATAACGCCACAGCGGAGAACCAATTTGACAAAGAATCTATAGAGAATAATCCGCCACACAATAACTGTCCTAATAATAGATATATGAGAAATAGTGATGTTATTTCAGTTTAGTCAAAAACGTTTATCTAGAATTGGAAGCATTTTTTACATTATACATTTATAAAAGAGATTACGAACCTGTAGTTAGTGATGGTGCCTCGTTACCTTGTGGTAATAAAGTCTGGACTAATTGCGTCTGTCCTACTTCATTCTTGTACAGGAAGCATTGAAAGCAATATAATACTGAACATCGCAAAACAAATGGTTGTTTTTCATTTACCATGGACATTAGTAAGACAACAATAGCCGGCCTATAATATACTTATATGTAATTTGTAAGTCTTTTATTATTCTGAAAAATATGTATGCGATAGAAAATGGATGAAATTAACATGTATCTAAGATATACCTTGGAGGAGTGCTCGGTGCCATAACACCCGCTAAAAATTCTTGATTACTAGCATTCCCTCTTATTACTTCTGCTACAGTGTTAATGGTCTCTGTTAATACATCCGCTGGTACGCCGCTAGCCATTAATATATCGCACAAAGCTTGCAATAATCCGCACGCTCTCATAGTTCGTTGACAAGCTGCGACTGCCTTCATATATATAATTGTTTAGTTATTAATTAAAGATAATATACAGACATTGAAAATTGAAAATTTTATATAGCGCCACAATATTATTTTTTACCTGAGCAGGAGCACTCGGTGCTACTAGTGCTCGTACAACTTGCACCATGCAATGAACATTAGAAACTTTCTGGGGACTCCATCCACCAAAATTATTATCCTCCATTTCATTGGGAATTTGAAACATTGGTGTTAATTTCTGAATGTAACTACCTGCATAATGCAACACAAAAATTATTATAAAACAGTGAGATTATAAAAATTATCGAAAAGATCTAACTGTAAGTATATTACCTTCTTTAAAGAAGTTTTGATTACTAACGTTTCCTCTGAGAAGATTTAACATTAACAGAAGGCAATCTTCCACAACAATACCACCATCTGCATTACCCTCTTGCTCGATGACGTCAAATATGCGATCAAATGCATTTTCAAACGCAACTATTTTTTGTATGTTAGCATTTCCTTTTGTTAATTGGATGAGCAGCAATAAGACCTATATAAATAATGTATTATAAATATAATGTATATAATAAAGCATTCTCATTATATTCCTCAAGATCATTATATTTCTTATTGATAAATTTAGCTTACATCATTGCGTATAACTTCTCTACTATCACTCAGCAAATCCATCAATTTAGAGACACCCATAGGACTGACCAAGATTATTTCCTGAATATCTTTAGATCTGTTTGCCAATAAATGCGTCAGTAACTTCAGCGCCGGCCACCTGACACGAAAGTCAAACTCTTCAAGAAATGCCAGCACCAAACCAACGCTATCTGAATGCTTGATAAATATTTCTGTAAATTGTTCCCCTATCTTATTCTTGGGACCATGTTTATCCACTAAAATAATACAAAGAGATTAGATATAAAATTGATGTAAAAATAAACTCAAACTGTTCTCTATGACTGAATATATGCTTGTTATATTTAAAATAAGATAAAATAAGATAAAGAAATAAATATAATCTTAGTTTATACCATTCATTTAATGTACCAACTAGCAACTTTCTATTAAATTATCTTAATTTCAGCAATGCATATTAACATATGCACAATACATATATTTAAGTGATGATCTTGATGTATATTGTATCATCTTAATATTAAACATACCAATGAAATTAAGATAATTTAATAGAAAATTATTAATTCGAGTATATTTAAATAACAATATTAAAGAAGTCTTAAATGATATGTATATTAGACTATACATTTGATAAAAACAAGCTAGAAAGTTTTAGTGCAGTCTAATGCAACAAGAATAGTTGTTTAATCTTACCCTCCTCATCAAACATTTCAGGATTTGTTATATTGCAAAGAGTATCCAAGGCCAAGCCGATTATCTCACAATCCGTTCTGTCCATCTCCAGTACTTGCCTCAATGCATCCATTCCTTGAGCTCCCACTTCCACACGGAACGTGCGAGACATTGCCTTGAGCGCACGGCAAGCATCTCTTCTGTCATCAAGTAGACTAGAAGATTGCAACCTGTCTACTAGTCTCTCCACCTATATCGAAACATACAAATATTATAAGAACAACAGTTTCGCATTACAAGCTATTTACAATTTAGTTTACCGACAGAAAACTTTATTGATAATTAGCAGCAACGTAATCATACAGAAATGCACAGCGTTTATTCAAAACGTAGGGAAGTAAATTTCAGTGTGTGAAACATATAATATTTGTTGATTCCACTCACTGTATCGGCGCCCGTTGACTGTGTACCAGCGGGTGCGGTTCCTAAGACGGATTTCAGACTGCTTTTAAAATATTCCATTTCTTTCTTTTCCTCTCGACGAACTTTCCACTATTTGTCAATGTAAATTACACGTCACACGTCGACATTTTAAATCCAAGAGATGCCCCGATACCGCTTACGCGCTTCCCCTCAAAAACCTTGAGGCTTGAAGCGCCATGAAAGTGAATAGAGTTAAAACATTGGTTGCGTTCAGCGGATTTAACAGTTGAGTGAACGCTCGTTGCTATTGATGTATTCTTCCAGATCTAAAATGTTGATTGGATGATTTGAAAGAATACACCAATAACAGCGAGCGCTCATTCAACTGTTGAGTTCGCTGAACGCAGTCATTGAACATGTTGAACAGATGGAGTAAGTGTTGTAGGTAGAAATTGATTTAGTGCTATAAATTTTAGTGTTATAAATAATTTAATTCTTTTAAAGTTATCGTGACAATAAAGGAAATGTAATTAAAAGGATTAAAAGGTTTAAATTATTTATTAACACTGACAATATTATATATTGTTTATATGTTCCATAATTCTTAAAAGAAAGAATACTGTGTTTATTTCAGGACTACTGATGATAAACAAACATTGGCTGATATGTCTTTAGAAGATACGATAATTACTTCTGCTCGATTGACACCGACTAAATATTCCACGTCTCATGCGTCATATGGTATATAAATTGATTTGCATTCAATTGCACTCAATGTGCACAGTATTGCACTAATTTTCTCAGTGAAAAATGCTATAGAAGTATTCCAATGGATTAATTTATTGGATTTAATTTATTGGAATCATATCTGTCATCAAGCGAAATAACAGTGTGATTGGTCAATTTCAATTGCCGATTGGCATTATTATCAGCATCGCAAGATGATAAGTGGCAAGATTCTAATCCAGCTAATAATCCAAAATTGCATTTGTTATTCTGCGATTGGCCAATTTCAATAGACTAACCATCGATAACGTCGCTCAAAATTAATTAGTCGAAATGATCCTAAATATCAACTATGATTGGTTAATTCTGCTGAACAGCAAACTGCGATTGGTCAAGAATAGAATGACATAATAGTGTTAATAGCGTTTTTCCGAACACACTTATATTTATCAAAAGAACAAATCAAGAAAATCTAACCTATTATTTCATAAAGCTGAAATTTTATCTATATATATTAACGAGATGTATTGCCAAATGTGCTTAGGTATTCTCGCTTGTAAATCCGTTGTATGAGAGAACGTGAAAGATTCTATCAAGATTCGCTGTCATTTTTTTCTTTCTGCAAATACAGCTGTATTGTGTCCCAAGTATATCTATAATATTCTGTAACTTTTGGCGGTTAGAATTACGTTTGTATGTTACATATTTCTCCAAATTGACAAAATACTCTCGAGAATGTTGCAAAGGCCTTTAATCGTTTCGCTTAAAAAAAGGTAACCATAATAACGTGACCTCGAATTATTCGCGAAATTAGATTTGTACAAACTTGATCTTATCCTTCTAATAAAAAAAAAAAAAAAATACGAATGGAATACATTTACATTCCACAGAAAATTCATTATATATATTTTTACTTCTTATTTTTCAGCTCAACTCGCTCAAAATATCTCAATACCTGGCAAAGATGTAACTTCTCTTCCCAAAGAATACCTCTTGATTTAAAGGAAAATCATAAGAAAACCGTTACATCATTTCCACCATTAACAGAATCCATCCCGAATTTACCGAAAGCCGTTTATTCGACTGCGAAAGAGGAGCATCAAATAACACACATCACTGTTTTACCAAATGGTTTGAAAGTTGCATCTGAAAATCGATTTGGACAATTTTGTACTATAGGTGGTAAGTTGAGTATAATTTGGATATAGCGTTTTCGAACTGTAATGGAATTGCACTAATTTGAATTGTATTAATGATGTAATATGCTCTATTGATAGAGTATGTGTCAACTATTAATAGAACATTAATCCTAGATTAGTGCAAATCTGTTAAAGTCAAAAATACTAATACTTGTTAGATTTATATGTATGGATAAACAGATTATTATATTATTTTAATTTTCAGTCCTTATTGATTCGGGTCCACGATATGAAGTGGCATATCCCAATGGCATCTCGCACTTTCTTGAAAAGTTAGCATTTGGTGTAAGATTCTTTCATCACATTATTCATATCGTAGCATATAATAAGTATTAAAGATTATTGATCTCTACACACACACACACACACACACACATACACACACACACACACACACACACACACACATTTGTTTCAACAATTTACATCTTATTAATAGATATTCTATATTATATCATAATATTATTTATAATCTTTCTTAATTTGTATAAGTCACAAATATATACAAAATTATATTGTGTTAATTGTTACAGTCTACAAATAGCTTTGACAGCAAGGATAAGATAATGCTGGCACTAGAAAAGCATGGTGGTATATGTGATTGTCAAGCATCTCGCGACACATTTGTCTATGCAGCATCAGCAGAACGTCATGGATTAGATATAGTAACTCAAGTTTTGAGTGATATTGTCTTAAGACCTCAAATTACAGAGGAAGAAGTAAGTATAATGTATAATATTCTACAAAAAAAAATATTGTATCATGTTATGTAATTAAATTATATATCATTAATAACAAACTTTGAAACATTTGTGTCTTATACGCGCGCGCGGTGTGTGTGTGTGTGTGTGTGTGTGTGTGTGTGTGTGTGTATTTATATGAAAATAAATTTCCAGGTACAAATAGCTAAACAAACAGTACATTTTGAATTAGAATCTTTACACACCAGACCAGAACAAGAACCTATATTAATGGATATGATTCATTCTGTGAGTTTAAAGTAATAGTTTTTTTAAATACATCTTAGTGGAATTATAAGTGTATTTTCTTATTGTAAAGGAAAAAAGGATGTAATTATGTATTATATTGATAGGCTGCGTATAAGCAAAACACATTAGGTTTACCCAAGATCTGTCCAGAAAAGAATATTGAAAAAATTAATAGGAAAACTTTACATACGTATCTCAAGCATCATTATGTACCAAATAGAATGGTAGTTGCTGGAGTTGGTATTGAACATGATGACCTGGTCCACGCCGTTACTAAGTAATAGCCATAAATTTTCTATAGATGACAAATTTATTTAATTAAGTAATTTAAGTAATTCAATGCTTATAAATTTAAAAATAAATTTATTTAAAAATATATAAATAAATAATTTATAAATATTTTATAAGGTAGTTTTTTAGTGTAAGATTTTACTATTATTTTTATGTAATATGTTATTGTTATCTTATATTGTTATCCGCGATATATTGATATAGTGTTATAAACATTTTTTGAAATTTTTTGCTTATTAATAATAATAATATTATTATTTTTGATTTAGATATTTTGTAGATCAAAAACCTATCTGGGAAGAACAACCTGATCTTATTTTCTCAAGTAATGCAAATTCTGTCGATATGTCCATTGCACAATATACTGGAGGATATGTCTTGGTATGATCACTCATACTACATATAAAATATATTAAAATAATTTTATTTTTGTTGCAGAATTGAAGAAGATAAATAATCGGTGTGTGTTGTCTTTAATAGGAGGAATGTAATGTGCCAATTTACGCTGGACCCAGTGGCTTGCCTGAATTATCACATGTTGTAATAGGTTTAGAAGGCTGTTCTCATCAAGATCCAGATTTTGTTGCTATGTGTGTACTAAATATGATGATGGGAGGCGGTGGCAGTTTTAGTGCTGGTGGTCCTGGAAAGGGCATGTATACGCGTTTGTACACCAATGTGTTGAATAGGTAAGATTTATATTATTATTTATGTTTTATAAAGAAAGAGGTTTTTATATAATATAAAACAATTATATCTTTTCAACTCAATATCTTTATATCTTTTTCTATTAACTAGTAATTAAAATGTTATGAAAAAAGAGTAAATTTATAATTTATATTCATACAGGTAATAGATTATACAAATAATACAGATTTATCATACTTGCACTTTTTGAAATTTTTAATTGAGAACACTACATCTAGAAAATTATATTAAAATTATATTATAGGTATCATTGGTTATACAGTGCAACTGCATACAATCATGCTTATGCAGACACTGGTCTATTTTGTATTCATGCTTCATGTACACCGTCTCATGTAAAGGATATGGTGGAAGTAATTGTACACGAGATGGTCACCATGACAAGCGGAGTCTCTGATAGCGAATTAGCAGTATGATATTGATTCACATTTCTGAATCATTTATTAATATTAATCGTATTTTATACATATATTGATTACATTTTGGAATTTTATCTTTTGTGTAGAGAGCCAAGAAACAATTGCAATCGATGCTACTGATGAATCTAGAACAACGGCCCGTTGTATTTGAAGACATTGGTAGACAAGTCCTAGCGACTGGTACTAGGAAACGGCCAGAATACTTCATACAAACTATTGGTAAGTTTTGTAAAGTTCATTACAATTTAATGACAAAATTCCTGTTCTTAATATTCACAAAAAAATATAATGCTTGCAGATGGAATATCTAAGGATGACATCAACAGAGTAGCGCGACGTTTATTGAAATCAGCACCTTGCTTAGCAGCACGCGGCGAAGTAAAGGCTATACCTTCCATGGCGGATATTCAAAACGGCTTACTTGACGCGCAAGGTCGGTTACCTGGTTCTCGTAGCAGATTATCACTTTTTCGTTAAAATGCATAAGATATTCCAGTCTTCTCATCTTAAATAAATGTCACTTATCCATATCCAGTTGTATATTAATAAGAAGACACCGAACATTCAATTTTAAATTAAGTTGAAAATATAATACGGAATTACCAAAATAACTGAATTTTATTATGATATTATTAAAATTGTGTATTAAAAAATAGTATTATCGAAGATTTTAAATAATATATAATATGCAAAAAATGTTCCTTATGTATATTACATAGATTTTGTATGAAAATAAACAAAATTAATAAATTAGACATACAAAATAATTCGTTTGTCATTCAACAGCATGAGAGAAAGTAGACTATGCCATTAACCAGAAGCATAATGCAAGATACAAGAATAATTTCGCGCTAATTATGACGTTATGTTCAATAATGGATCTTATGTGGCGAAATCGCAGATGGGTGTTAAAATAATTGAAGTTTTGATATACTACAAAATTAAAGCTTACCAAATTTCTGATTAGAAGTCAACTTGTATTTTGGTAAATTATTACAAATAAATGTTATTTGTATAAATTATATACGCGTAATTATAATTAACAGATTCATCAATTTTTTTTTTGTATAGTTTCTTTTATTCTTGATTGATTAATACACATAAATTTGTGTACACATTGAAAAGACGATCCTGAACAAATGATTACACCTCTGCTTCCTCCAAGGTTTTGAGGAAAGAAGCTTTCTTTTGGGCAACGCGATTTTTCCTCTCGGACAGTGACAATTTCGCGCGATTCCATCTCTTCTTGATAACTGGTTTCTCCCTGGTGACTTTCGTGTGTTCAGGGTTAGCTCTGATGGCTTCGTGGGCTTTCTTGTATATATTCTCGATCTATTAAAAAAAAATTTTTTTATATTATCTCAAGTATATTCATATAATAGCATGTATATATGTAACACAGGTTTATTTTAATAAACACATTTAAATATGCATTTATCATTTAACAACCAATGAAAATTACTATTGTCCAATCGCGACGCTACATAGACTTGAATAATCTAAACAGCAATTTTTAATTGGACGTATGTATTAAAGTTATAAACGTGTGAATTAAAGTTATAGATATATTCACTATTGCAATGCATTACTTACATCATTCGCGGAGATGCCATTCTTAATATATTGTGAAAACTGTCTCTTGAAAGCTTCATCATCCTCCTCTTCTAAAGTTCTCATATAGTTTGCAACATGTTGAGCGAATATGTGTTGTCGATGCACATCTGCATTGAATGTTTTTGATTCGCCATCATAGCCAGGGAATCTCTTGGTACTATAAAACAAAACATAAGTTATTCAACTGAAATAAATTACATATTTTTGAAAAATCATATTAAAATACTAATCTTATTTTGCAATTTTACAGCAATCATTGTATCAAACACAAAAAAAGACAATAAATTTCAAAACTTAAATGATACACATAAACTAACATGTGTTTACATGTTAGTTTACATATGTTATCAAATTGTACAGAATTGATTTGACATTATATAATTGTTTTATTTGATTTTATTTATAAGAATAAGTTTGAAGTTTAAATTATAAAAATTATTAAAATAAATATTAAAATATATAAATAATCTTAACTTCTTAAAAAATTATTCAAAAAATTTCCTGTTTCATTACAACAATCGATATTATTTTATACAAATATTTGTTATTGGGTGGTTTTTGCTATGGGATATATAACAAGGAACAATCATGTTCTCTTTATAAAAATATCAAAGCAAACTAAAATAATTTCAAATATTGCATACTTACAAATACATACTTAAAAAATAGCAAGAGTACTAAAAATTTTTTACCTATGAGGGATATTGAGACCACCATCAACCGCACCTTTCATAGCACCGAAAACTCGGGCGCCCGTCGTGGTACGCATTAATCCGGTGTCCAGGTAACATCTAAATGCACCTGGGCCATCGTCCAATTCCTCGACATTGTACTCATCGCCAGTCACTTCTGTGGTACCCACGTATAAGGAGTCTAATCCCAGCTTCTTAAGAAGCTAAAAAAAGTTTCATGTTTGATTAGAAAATTGTTGATATTATTTTATACAAACATATTTGCTAGTTTTTGCTAATCAGGATATACAACAGGGAACACATCGTGTTTTCTTCATAGAAACATCAAAGCGAGCTGAGTAGATCATCATGTTAGTAATGTATAAAAAAAAACAAAGGAAAAAGAAAAAAAAGATTACTTACTCTCCTAGCCAGGAGCAAACCGGTGCAATAAGCAGATGCATAATTGGTAAGACCAACTTTAACTCCATATTTAGGAAGTTCATGGCTGTAAGCAGCACATACAATCCTATCTCCTTCAATTCTTGAGTAGGCAACCTTGTGTAATATATGTCATTAATCATTAATTACAATTATCTTTACATAAGTTTAATTATATCACATAAAAATTATAACTGTAAAATGTTATTTTCAACCAATCGAGCCTTTGTTCAATTATAATTGAATTTAAGTATATTATTTCAAATTACCTGACATGTAATATCCTTGTTGGACAAACGTACAATCAACCTATACTTAGGTGTATTGTACTTGTTCTTGTCCTGAATAGTCAGCCGCTTACGAGCATAATAATCAGTCTTTCCTTCACGACGCCTCTTGAATTTAACTTGGTATCGTTTGAAGTACTGCTTATTCTTAACTACTTTGACAAAACCCTAAAAGATCATGTAACTGTTAAAACAAGAATGAAGATCAAATGTTTCAAATTGCTTTTCTACTGTATTCAGAATAAGTCAACAGGGTAAAAAGGTTTTCTTTTCATTTCTGTATCAAAGTGAGCTGAAGATTTCATCATAGAAAATTTATGTGTGTTTAATATTCACACTATTTATCTCTCTTTAATAAGCACATATTTGCAGTGTAATTAAATTAAAATAAAATTCAATATTATGTTCGTAATTAATTTTAGGCCTTTTTAGGTTCTTTATAACTGAACTTCTTGCATTTCATCTCTTTTCTTTTTTTTTTTCATGGAGAGAAAAAGAAGATCGATAATGCTCCAAGTTCAGATAAAAAAAGTTTCCAATTATGTGTGAAAATATAATCTGTATCATATAACAAAAGAAAAATTCACAAAAAATATGAAAATATTATCTTTAAATATGAATATTTAAGATCATATTTTTAGGTAGTATTAACTCTACATATATAAAAAACATGTGCAGATTTTTCGATAGACGTTTATTCTAACCGTTTTAACTATGCAGCAAGTGAATCTTTCCGAAAAATAAGCATCTCGCTTTCTCGTTAATTTTCAATTAATTATTTGTGTATATTACAGTTTATTTTATCAAATAAACGTTATATTGAGAAGAAGTAACTTACCATTATGTTAAAATTATATGAAAAATCTAATCCCCGAAACAATCCGTACGATAACGAAGGCAGAAAGGAAAGAATGGAGCAGAGCAAGGAAGATCAAGGAAAATATAACAAAATGGCGTATGATCGGACAACTCCGACACTCCCTCAATTCAATACAGCGATATTAGCGACAATCGGAGTCAACGGAGGTCAGCAGTAACAAAGTGATGAGTAAAATTGGCGCCTTAAATTAAAAATTCATAAAATCACATCATATATGTAATCATTCAATCAGTAACTGAAAACTTAAAATATTGCTTCTAGCAATTAAAAAAGTTGAAATTATTTCTATAATATTTGCTACATAAATACCATCTTGATCAAAAAGTTCCCGGAATTACCACTAGGTAATGCTCTGAGTCAGCTGATTTGAGTTCTGTTTTTTTGGTTAGGTTGCCACATCTATCATTGACATTCCCACCAAATTTTATCACCATAGCTTTTGTAAAAGTTACGCCGTCTTGAGTACATCTATCTCTGCACGTATTTTCGATTTTTTACAGTTTTAAAAATGGAGTTGAATTTGCAACAATGAGTTTGTATTTAATTTTGCGTTAAAAATGGATTCAATGGTGTGAAACTTTGAAAATGTTGGGAAACTGTTTCGGCAGTGATACTCTAAAGAAAACAGCTGTTTATGAGTGGCATGAACGCTTCAAAAGTGGTCCGTCGAGGATGACGAACGCAGTGGCAGGCTGTCGACATCGAAAACCGATGAAAACATCAATAAAGTGAGAGAAATGTTGATCAATAACCGCAAATTAACTATCAGAGAGTTGGCAGAGGACTTAAACATTGCTTATGGATCCATTCAGGACATTGTAGTTAATGGTTTGGGTTTGCGCCGTGTTGCTGCAAAGTTGGTCTCGATGGAACTGAATTTCATGCAAAAAAGGGACCGCATTGTCTTCGCCAAAGACATGATTTCCAAGGCTGAATCCAATCCAACATTCATCAAACGCATCATTACTGGAGATGAGACGTGGGTTTATGAGTACGACATGCAATCCAGACATCAGGCGAGTGAATGGAAAGCTCAAATGAGCCAAGACCAAAAAAACCATGTCGTTTTCAGTCGAAAAAGAAAGCGATGCTCACAGTTTTCATGGATTACAACAGTATTGTACATCACGAATTTTTGTCAGAAGGTCAGACAGTTAATAAGGAGTATTATTTGGGCATTATGAGACATTTGCGTGAAGCAGTTCGCCAAAAAAGAAAGGATTTGTGGGCAAACAACTCGTGGATAACACACCGTCGCACAGTGCCATCATTATCCGTGAATTTTTGACCAAGAACGAAACGAATACCATCCAACAGCCATCGAATTCACCTGATATGGCTCCCTGCAATTTTTTTCTGTTCGATCAAAAAATCATTACGGGGAACGCGTTTTAACAGCCGAAAGGAGATAATGGAAAAATCGAAGACGGCTCTGATGGCTATACCGACAATAGAGTTCCAGAAATGTTTCGAGAGCTGGATCAAGCGCTGGCATAAGTGCGTTGCAGATAGGGAGTACTTTGAAGGGGACAATATTACTTTTGATGAATAAAACTTGTATTTTGAATTTTCTGAATGAATTCCGGGAATTTTTTAATCAAGGTATGTAATTAATGTACTAAACAATAGGAATTAATTCTTAAAAACCATACATTTGTTACAGCTTATTTTTGAAATTTTTACTTTATTCATTATTTGTACATACATTTTATTATCTGTTGTGTATACAGTTGTAGAATTATACAAATTGTACTTTTGTTTCAAATATGTTTAATAATATGTTTAAATATGTAAATATGTTTAATAATTAAAAATTGTGTTTTGCATATTAAACGTATTGTATATATAAAATATGACATAAAGACGTTATAAAATTATTTAATTAAATAACTTAAAAAAAATATCTTACATAAATTGCAATAATAATGAATGTCTACACCTTTTTCGCGAATTTATGTATAGAATGCATCACTGACATATCATCTCGTTCTACTAACCATTGCTTGAGAAGAAGTTCGATTCTCTTAGCATCAATCTGAAATAGTGCTAATAATAATA
>NW_017259243.1:514387-523900 GCF_001594045.1 Atta colombica | reverse complement strand
ATAATAATAATAATAATAATAATAATAATAATAATAATAATAATAATAATAGCATAGAGAAATAATTTACGTTTTTATACAATATAATTTTCATGGAAAATAACAATAAATATTTAATAAGTACCTTATTTACATCAATATTGGTAACTTTCAAACCTTTGATCAGACCAGTAATATCTACAACCCACATCTGTTCACAAATTGTAGCAACCCATAAGTTGGATGTCAATTGACCTATTATGTGTTCATTTTCAAAATCTGATCTGTAAATTAATCAATAAAGTATATTAATACATCAAATAAACAATCTTACATTATATCATTTATCCCTTAATAAGCTCAACCTTGTGATTATTTTAGCTCTGTCGATGATCCAAGGTACTATTGTCCTCATATTTAAGTTTTCTCTTCTCTCATTTTTTGCGTTTTTCATTTTCTCAAACAATTGTAAAAGTCTGTTCTTATTTTTTCCTGAGACTACTTTATTTGCATTGATTTTTCCCTCAGGCTTTTCGTGTGTTTTATGTTCCTTTTCTTCTTCTTGTGCAAGATCGCGATAATAACCACGCTCTTCGGATGACAATTGCTTCCAAAAGTCGGTAATTTTTCTTGCAGTTTGGGCTGCAGTTAATGTAGGATTTTCTTTTGCAACTAAATATAAAATAGTTATTATTATAACTTTAAGTTTATATACCTATTTTATTTACTATGCATTTTTATTGCAATATAATTATTATATTTATATAAGCAATATATAAACAATTTAGATGACACAATTATATATACCTTGTAATCTAACATGTTTTAAGAAATTAAGATCTTTGTGGTCAACATGTGCTCTATTTGATTCCAATGTTTCATCAAGTTTATTATTTAAGTTGTCATTTAATTTTTCAGTAGCAATATCCGATTTTATATCTGTACCACCCTGTGCATTTGATAATAGTATTAATTGTACTATAATTCTATGATAAAATTAATTAAATAAACATTCTACAATTATTAAAATTTCACCTTAAGTCCAATGACTTGTCCTTTACTCCACATTTCCATTGTAATTTTCTCTTTTTCTTGGATATTTTCTTTAGTTTTTGCATCATTTTTGTTCATGGAAATATTAGAGTTTTCAATTTCTTCTATAAAGTCAAAATCTTCACCAAGATCTACTGTAGGCAGTTGACTTAAAGTTAATCTTTCATCTGCTCTGTAATTTACATTAATATTTATGTAGTATTATTATATATTTATTTATTATTATTATAAATTTATTCATAATTTCTAAACATTATAACATTGATATGAAATAACATTAATATGAAAAATCAAGAACATTAAAAAATTCACATATTAATTAACAATATTCTATATACTAACACCTTATCCTTAATCATTGTTGTGGTAGAAAAGGAATCATTTGAATCAGAATCGCTCAAATTCGGTGATTGTATAAGAGTTGTTAAAGCCAATGCATCTTCATGATGTTTCTGATTATGAGTTTGATTATCATTCTGTTGGTCATTTTGAGAAGATTTTTTACATTCGTTACTGTTATTAAGTATTGATTTTTCTTTGACAATATTTTCTTGAATAATACTTTCTTGTATTTTTCGTTTTTTGCACGCAGGCCATTCAGCAATATTTTCATTCGGATTAGATGCATAATCCTCATAACAGACAGATGTGTCTAACGACACGTTTTGTTCAACAATCTCTGTAGCTTTAAGTCCATAGAATTTTCTTATACATTTATCTACAGCATTAAGGACTTTATTCTACAATGTCAATTATATAATTTGTAACATTTATATGTGTATTTTGTTTTACATTTTTTAAAGCTTTGAATTGAAGATTTTTATCTAACCATCACTTTATGTATTTTATATAAATAATTTACATGATTATTATAATTGCTTTATGAAAAAAATTAATATATCTTCATTTAATATTAAATATAATTCATTTAATATCATTCATTTAATATTAAGTATGATCTAAATTTTTAATCTTACCTGATCTTTGAAAAGAATTGCATCTTTATTTGGTTCTAGATTGATGTCAATATCCATTGGGCTCAAAGTAATATACATAAGAAATATTATTTTTTTTCTATATGACTCTTGTTTAAAATGTTCCAATATCAGATCATTTGCTAGCTATGTGTATAAAAATTTACTTTTTTACTATTTTATAATAAATAAAAAGATTACATTATATTTACATGCAACGAGATTTGTAAAAAATTTCTTTTTACTTGAGTTTAAACATAATGTTTACATAGAACATACCTTTTCAAGAGCCTTATGCTTAATAGGTCTATTATTTACAAGAATATAATGTAAATCAGGATAAGAAATTTCTGATAAATCTTGTACTTTTTTTGAAGGCAACATTAATTGCAGAGTGAACTGAAAAATAATGTGAAGATGTAAATCATAAAAGAATTGTTAATTGTAATTAGACATATTTTCCTTAATTGGATACTACTAATTTTTCAACAATTTCAAGAATGTATTTACCTCTGCATCCTTAGACTCAATCCATTCCATGTTAGACATAATTTTTCTGCCAAGTATATGATTTACAGCTTCTCTGATATTATTTAGACTTGGTTTTGTAAACATAATATTATTATTCACTCTAAACTGAATTCGTACATTTGGTTTACATATCCCAAAACATTGCATTAGAATCTCCAATAATTTAATAGTCTGATTAGCTTTCTTCGTATTCATAATTATTTGTCTCCTCACAGGCACTTGTTTAAATAAATTTCTTACTTGTACTGTAGTGCCTAATATACAATAAATCAGTACATTTTTTAAGAATATCAGTATATCTTTTAAGAATACATGTGTTAAAGTATTATTATAATCATGTATATTATGACATATCTTACAGAAATTTAAAAACTGATAAATTATTTTTTTACTTACCTTTACTTTTATGACAAGATTCACAGTTTACAATTTGTCCATCATTATTCATTACATATGAAGTTCCAACGTTATCCTCTTCTGTTTTTGTTATAATAGTAACTTCTGCTACTGCACATACTGCGCTAAGCGCTTCTCCTCTAAATCCAAATGTTCGTAGTGCATCTAGAAGTAATGAGATTAGAGATATAAGAATTTGCTTCAGTCATTACTATGACTATACTGTACTTAGATTGTAGTCTAAAAACATTTTTCTTGTAAACTAAAATATTAGTCTAGCTTCTATCGAAGTTCTCAATTCAGTTTCATTTTGATGTAATGTTGTTTTTAGAAGTTATTAGAAATAGAGATCTAGGCTGCGTTCTTAATGCTCACACCGCTTGTGGAATCATTTCATCCTTGTCGTTTATCGATTATTAAACAAGGACAACCAATGCTCACGAGCATTGCGAGCGTTAAGTGGAACACAGCTCTTGTAGATCAAAGCAGGAATAAAATAAGTATAATCAATGCATTTCCATCGATTTAAATTTTGATTCTAAAAAAAAACTTTTGTTGATTCTATGTCTCATTAGGTATTAATGCTTCGATGGAAATTAGACTGTTGTAGGTTGGATTTCAAGCGTTACCTAGATCTTCAAAATTTGCTATTTTAGACGTGTAGGAAGGTAATGCCATGTATGGTGCATCCTTCTTAGATATGCCGTACCCATTATCCTTCACCTCTATTAAAGATGTACCGTTATCTACCTGAAGAGTATATAAAGGTGAATATAATGCATTTCCTTAAAAAGCATCATGTAAATACAGAAATATACTACATTATACATGGTTGACGTACAAGGTTAATTTCGATATTGTCTGCATCGGCATCGATCGCATTTTCTATTAATTCTTTTACTACGGCGTACACGGATGTTATTATTTGTGTAGTGGTAATTAATTTTACCGTTTTTATGTCCAATGCCAAAATCGGCATCTTTAAATGTCATCAGATGAAATATTTGCGCCGTCTTTATAATTTAAATGTCACGTGTGTGGTATGCACCAGCATGGAATAGCGGTTCTGTTCTTTGCACTACATAGTACCTTCTGCACTTCAAGTGAAATAGATATATATTTAGACGTTAGAAAGAAAAAGAGAATAATACAAAGTTCGACTAAAGAAAAGAGCAAAGTGCAGAAAATACATGTAAATATAGTGCTATAACCTACAACGACTGCAACTGCAAAAATAGAGCCCAAATAGACTTGTACGAAATTCTGATTGCAAATTTTGAAGTTGTAAATTTTGAGATACGTGTCGTGATCGGAAAGCTATTAAAAGAAAACGGAAGAGAAGGTAAAATATATGATACATGGAACACAAATGGAATCAAAATCTGTAAAAATGTGAAGGAATATGTAGAGATCAGTGAATGAATGAATATACAAGGATTATTTTGAAAAAAACTAAAGAGAGATTAACAAATTTTAAAAATTATACATTTAATAATACGTATAAAAAGAAAAAGTATTATTAATTGATTCAAGAGTTCTTCAACATTGTGCTGTGATCTTGTAAGAACAAATATATTGTAATGAACATGCAAATGTATTGTGATTAGAAAGAAGCAATTTAACATTTACGTCAAAATGGAGCGATTTAATATGCATATTTTTCTCGAACTAAAGTCCTGCTGCGATAACTTAATAAAAAATCCGAGTAAGGATTACGCACGTAGAATCGCAGAGGTAGCTAATAATATTTCCGATAAAACAATGCATGATTTATCGGCATACTGTTTAATTCCTATTATCACCATCTTGCAAAGCAATACAAGGTAATTTTTCTTCATTCTTTTTTAATAATTTAGTATGTATAATAAAAGAAATATATATACGATATGCATTATTGCAAACCATATAAACAACAAATATATGATTTAAAATATATTTACAGCATGACTGTAAAAGAGGAACTGATAAAAACTATGAGAGTTATAATACGAAAAATTAGAATTACAAAATTGAAAATCTTTTTTAACATTTATGGATCTCTGCTAATCCAGATTTTTGACAAAGAGCAGCCAAATCAAGGTATGGTACCCAAGTATGTCAATAAATGTCATAATAATTAACACTAATCTAATTATTTGAATTTAACAGTGATTTTATTTCATGAGGAACTTAAGGAAGCAGTAGCTTTATGTATTAAAGATCTTATCTACCAAAGCAATTCTGACGTGATAGAATCACTTTATACTAAAGAAAATGTACTACAGCTTGGTCAAGGAATATTTTTGTGCCTAACAATTGCAAGGACCGAAAAGTCATATTCTGTAAAGTAAATATTTAAAAGATATATTGAAGGTGGCATTATTTTAGTTTTAGCGTATTGCAACTCTCTGGATGGTTTCAACTGATGCTTTCAACTGATTTTATTACAATTTTTATACAAAGAAATTGTGTGAACTCCTTATCAGTTTACTCATTTTCAATTTTTACTTTGGAAGATTGTTTCTAAAATTTAATTATCATTGCCGCTTAGAAGATTCTATTCTTCAAAAAACACTATAATATAATTTTAGTTACTTGGATTAAATTTATATCTTTATTTTATTTTTATTACAGTGGAATATTTTCCGCTTAAAAAATTCATAGTAACATATGAAGGGATAGCAAGGGATGGAAATCACATTCATCTTTTGCTTCACTGCTCTAGTATTGAGCTATCCAGCATTTCATACTATACAGCAGTTTTATACTATACCATCTTAAAATGTATAATAGTATTGATTCAAATTAATTATTAGATTAGCTGGACTAGATGCAGTAATAGCTTTGTGTCATATTGATGAGATGGATGAATCTGACATTATTATACAAGATCAAATAGCAAATACTATCATGGCATTTTTTCCGGGTATTATCGGTGGATTACAGGAAATAGCAATGGGAGATGAAATTCAGAATCACAAAATTACGATGGTAATACATGATTTTTACATATATTGAACTATTTTTAAAATACTTTAAAAAATACTTTATAGAAAAAAAGATTATTTAAGTTATATAATTAAATATTATACAGTTATATTATATACTTATAGATAGCAATTCGAGCATGGGGGAGAATTATATCTCTTGTAATTCATGATAAGGATGAAGAAGATGCTGAAGAAGACACATTATCCATAGAAACACTTATAAAAAAAAATTGCAATATATCCACTGACATGTCACATAATATGAAATATAATGGAAAATGCGACATAGAACATAATTTAAAAGGAGCTACAAGAAATAAAGAATGGTTCGAAGCTGTGGCTATTAAGCTTGGTTCATGTATAAAATTGTTAGACCAAGTTAGGAGCCATTCACACTACAAAGTTAAGAAAGAACTAGTTGAAAGTATTAGACTTATACTTGAAAATTGTCGCAGGTAAAAGATTCTCTTTTTTGTTGCTATTTATTCTTTTTTCTACATTTTTATAACATTTAAATAAATGTATATATTTTATATAGGAATATGAAACCAAATATTATGACACTAATAGATTATTTGATATCTTTATCTGAAGACGAATCTATAGAAGTTAGTGAAAAAGCGCATAATGTGCTGCATACAATAAGTGAAAACTACATGCAAAATCACGATATGAAATCATTAATTGATTTATTGGAAGATAAGTTTTACAGCTTACTTACAAAATTGCCCACAATTATTAGACGATCAAGTAAGATTTTTCTCTTATTATTTGAAGTTAAAAGATTTTTTTTATTTCATATTAGTAAACATAATATAATTTTTAATATAAATATATGGAAATCGCAGAACGTATGTTTCCATTCTATATTTTTTAGATGATAACGAACAATTAGTATACTTGAATCAATTTGCTGGATATTTAAGATTATTTGGAACGCAAAGATTGCCTCATATTATGAGATCTCAAGCTCACATGCAAAGATTGCTGTTAGCTCTTGTATATATTATGATCATAGATTGCAACAACATATCTCTTCTACAGACAGCAAATGTAAAAGATTTAGATGATCCTGCATATTTTTATGGATCAGATTCATGGAGACAATTTAAGTTTATTAAGAATAACTTGTGTAAAGAGAAACTTATTACAATATGCAAGTTGCTTCAAGAATTTGGGGATTTGAGGATATTAATTGACACTATTCTTGAACTTATGATGGATGTACCACAACACAGAAAGGAACTGAGTTTGCTACTTAATTGGATCTTAGGTAACACAAACAATACATATTGAAGAAATATTTACTAATATAAGCTCTCATTAATATGTCAATTTTATTTTAGTTTCTGTTAAAGATTCATCTTCTTCATATTTGTATAAAGAAATCGTAGATTTCTACACAACACAGGAAGTATGGTATTTGCCTATAGAAGTAACTGAAGATACTCCTTTGATGCAAGCACAGAGCAATATAGTGCAATGTTGCCTCTTGACCGAAGGATTAGGTTTTATAGCACAAAATTTACAACATGACTTTGATAGATATCTTCTAAAAACTTTATATTTAATTATTGAAAGAGCAGGTATGTTATTAACAATGAGAGAGTTCAAATTTTTTTATAAATGAATATTTTTAGGTAGTGGGAACAGTTTAATCAGTTATATTGGAGTGCGTACTCTCGAAAATGTCGCCGAAACACAACAACATAAGACAATTGGCGATCTGCTACGTGCTAACGTAGATTATTTTTCTTATCACATTATAATGAAATTACGCCAAATAAATCATAATCCTGGCGTATTTGACGTTATCAAAGTTATCATGAAGTACAGCAGAATGGATTTTTTGCCGCACCTAAAGGGAATTATAGAAGATGTACTTAGGCAACTAAGTACTCCTTATCGTCAAAAAGACACTTATTCGTTCTTGAAGATATTTCATACATTTATCATATGCATAAAAACGTTAACAAATTGGGATGATATAAAAGTAACAAAAGAAGATATACGAACTACAAGTAATTCTTCGGAAACAATTATTCTTTTTTTGTTAGAATATTATAATGCAAAGAAAATTGATGAAAAAATAGAGGATGACTTTGAAGAGATAGAATCAGATGTACTGAATACTGAGTTACCAGAAGAAATAAACGAAGAAAATTACTCAGATCCCAGTGCAGAAGGTAATAGGAATTTATTTTTATATATATTATATATATTTTTATATATATTTTATAGATAAAATTGATTCATTATTCATTATATATTCTAGATAAATCAGATAAAAAGTTACCAACTCATATAAAGATAATCATAGAAATTATGAAACGTTGTATACACTTTCTACCTTTGAAGGATGTACAAAAATCACTGATGGCAATGCAAACACTTCAAGAAGGTTTACCGATACTAGTTGAATGGGAAGATGAACTATTGCCTCTTGTGCATCAGTTATGGCATCCACTGATCGACAGATTTCATGATGAAAATGTACTTGTCATTAATCATGCATGGCAACTTTTGCATGTACTCGCCAATATTTCGAATGACTTCATCAGAAGCAGAACTCTGCGGTAAAATATCTTGTGCATTTCATCGAATATATTACAAAAAGTAATTAACATACCGAATGTGTTGTAATGCCATGATTTATCTTTTATAGAGAGGTATTACCATTTGTATTTCAATTCTTGACTAAGTCCTCTAAAGAAAGTATTAATAAGAGCTCGGTAAACGTTTATAAATTCACACAAACTTACAAATCCCAATACGAATTGTTATCTACATTGGGAATAATCGCGAGGCTCCTGAAATTACGTGAACATGAATTGTGGCAAATATTAAGCAATACACAATTGTATCTTAGTGCACGTCAACATACTACATTACAGGTAAAATGAAAATAGAATGTATTTTGTATTTTTGTATACATATAAATCTTTAACTATTTGTTGTTTAAAAGGCGTGCTGTGTAAAATTGTACAAAGATATTGCTGATTATAATGGAGATATCGCGTGGGTGAAATGTCTTAGTATCTGGAATTCAAAAGTTGCACGAATAGCGTCTGATGCAACATTTGATATGAAACATCTGCTGGTATGTTGTCACTTAATTATGAAATACAATTAATATCTAGTAATAAAATAAAATCTAGTTCTATATAATGTATTATGTTATTTTACTTTTCAGATTCCAGATGTTTCTCCGTCAAACGAATATTACAAAAATGTAAACGAAATCGTTACATATATTCAACAGAATATTCACTATTGAATATATCAAAAATATATGAAAAATGATTTAAGAATTCAAAGATCTTCAAACAACAATGTGCCATTAAATTACAAAATGCCTTTAAAGTAATAAAAAATATTTTCATATTAATATTAATTAATTTAGTTGAAAACAAATAGATTGCTGGATTTATTCAAATTATGTGAATATTTATGTATATTTATAGTATAAATTCTAAGTAGAGAGAATGAAGAAATTTTGTGACAGAAAATTTTTATTTGTATATAATTCTAACATTTTATAATTTTTTCCACATTTTACAATAACTTACATATAATTATATCTTTTTTACTATCTACAAAGCGATACATTA
>NW_017259243.1:513914-514287 GCF_001594045.1 Atta colombica | reverse complement strand
ATATATATATATATATTGTACACATACATATACATACATTACATATAGATATATAGTATTTACAATCTTCCCAATTCCAAATTAACTTTAATATATATGTAATAACGAATACTTCACACAAACACACACACACACACACACACAAAAACACGTACACACACACCTCATAAATATTATATATTGATTTCTCAATTCAATATATGTATATATCAATTCATCAATTCAATATATATTAATTTCAATATTTTTTATACAAGCCAAATTGTTTTTGTTCGATTTAAAATTTGGGAAATACTAATTAAATTACTAATTAGCTTTCAAAACAAAATTCTTGAAATTCTTGCAACATTTCTCTAGTCTACTACAATATTTC
>NW_017259243.1:489460-513891 GCF_001594045.1 Atta colombica | reverse complement strand
ATATATATATATATATATATATTTTTTTTTTTAAATTAAGTAATAAGAAAAAATATTTTTTAAAAATCATTTTTTTATATATTTCTTGTAAATCTTGTATGATGTTCTAAAAAAAATTTGTCATAAGACACTATAAGGAATTTGAAATATATAAGTATGTAAAATGCATAAACTTGTTACATGTGATATAAAGAATTATGAAGAAAGATGCAAAATATATCGTTGTTTACAAATTCTAGTTTATATTTTGTGACAATGAAATTATTTCACACAAACGTAATAGGTACAGTTTGCACATTCCCTGATTTTAGCATGTGTACCATTAAAAAGAATAGAACATATCAGCATCTTTTTTCATCTCGATACTTCAAAAAGAAAATGAGAGAAAGGTATATGATTCCAGCTGTCTCACTCTTTTTAAATCGATAACAATTTCAATAAGAATGCTCAATCTATTCTTATTACATCTTATTACATCTATCTTATTTTAATAATATTCATTTGTTAATTAGACTATCATATTTAATATGACAATCACATTTTTTTGCGTATTAAACAAATATCTATCTCCATTTAGCATTGTTTATCAGTATCATATTTATTAATATTTTAATATTTTCACTGTCTAAAATATGTTGGGAATATAATTTTATTCAAATTAGTATCTAAAAATTATCAATTTTTGCTTTGATTTGTATCAAAAGTATCAGTTGATGAAAGAAATCTTCTATCTTTTAAAGAAATTGCTGAACATTAATAAAGAAAAAATTATTTTTGAGCATATTAGTTATTCTAATGTAATTTAATGATCAATGATCGTGATCTATTTTCGCATCGTATATACATTGATCATCACACTTTAAAAGATTTGATTCATCATCACATATGTGCGTTTTGTACCAGATTAACAAAGTAAAATATACATATTATATTTTTATTTAGGATTTAAGATTGAAAAATTTTTAGGTAAGATAATAAAGTATAAATAATTACCTTGTGTTTTAAAATTAGCTATTTATAAAATAGTATATCTTACATCTTATTCTTAGGAAAAATTTTTGCCTATAGTGAACAGATTCATAAATATTACACAATTCTAGAAAAACGAGGCATCATTTCCATGCTTGCTTTTGAGCTTTTTGAGATGCTAATTTTTTCGTGACGTACGATGAGATCAACAACGCCGCGAGTACTATCACAATAAGATAATAATCAAAATCCTCCTTTAAAACATCGAATGTTTTAGATGGTGCCACCCTTGTATAAAACAGATCTACAAATATTATAATCATTTTGTGTGAAAAGTCATTTATAAAAATACGAGTTTAAAATCAAATATTTAATGTTACCTTAAATACTTACCAAGACCATGTACAAAAACTAAACAAGTACTTTCAAGGCCACTGGGACTAGTATGAATACCTATAACCCTAGAAACACTTTGATTATAATTAATAATAGCATCCATATGAACTGGAATCTCTGGCATGTATGGTATTACTCCTTCTTCTCGCATTTCAGGGTTAATAGGCCGTCGTGGATCTACCATCATCCACGGCAACTCTAATATTCCACCATTGGCTAAAGCGACTGTGGAAATATATTAAAATATCATAATTAAATGTGTGCGTACACGTACATTTAATTTATATTTCAATATATTCAGATAATTGAAATTGGATTTTCTTTTTAATTTATCGAACCATAATTTTACATACCTATTATATGTTTGCTAGTGATACCCTTTTCTGTGATTGTTTCTTGCATATACTCTATAGATGCCGGAAAAATGAAAGCTTGTCTTTCTACAATTGGTAATTTTGTTGTTGCTAAAGAAGAGAACACTGAAATATCCAACAATCATTATATTATTAAATTGATGATATAAATATATTTGATCTTGGAAAAAAATAATCAATATTCAAAATTAATTTGATAAGAATTCTAATTGTTTAGTATCAAAATTTCAGTTGGAAATTAAAACTATGTCGACGATATCCTTGTACGATATTTTATATGATGTGATTCTTGAAAAGACCACAATTTCTTTCGATCTTAAAGTTAAAATAGTTACTGAACCAATAGACATAATCAATTGATTTTTTTTTTCTGTGATACAAATGTATATTGAAAATGATTTTCACCTGTAGTATTGCTCTGTATTTTTCCTTCATAAAGCTCTAACGTAGCGATTTCTGTTCTACGTCCTTTCTCATTAAAATAGCTATATACCAACCAATTTTCCGAATGCACTATATGGATTGGACCACGTATTCTTTTGTGCGTAATAGAAAAAATCATAGCCCCAGATACTACGTCTAATAGATATAAATTAAGCGTATCTGTAAAATGAGAAAACGTTAAATGTATTTTCTATAAATAATATAAATTCGCACGATAATAATCAAAAATATACTCACTTTTATGGGCATGTCCAATACCTTCTGTCACTATGGCCACTAAATTAGGATTAATATACTTATACAATACTGATCTATCACTTAAAACTCTTCCTTGAGAGTGCACACGTTCTATCGGATTTTTCGCTGCAACTTGCGTTATTCTTTGGTTTCTAGGTGACAGTAACAATTCCCATACTTTATGGGCGATTAGTTCCTGCATTAATCATTAAAATGATTAAGATTTATTAATATAATGAAATTGATCTATATGCTAAATATATGTATACATGAAACAAACCTGAGTTGTGCTATATGAAAGAGAGAAGCCGGATAATATTCCTGTCGTTTGATCAGCAGTAAAGAGATATATATTTTTCCCGAGTGAGGCTGCAACCGCGGTAGCGCTATCGGGATAAACATGAACTTTATCTCGTACATCAAGAATAAGGATACCGCGTAAAAAATCGTCAGTCGCTACGTGTAATAACATAGACTGTTTTATTTTGTAACCAAGTTTCACTAGTCCGTCCAATGACTGTCCGGTAATCGGATTAAATGTATATATAACACCTTCTCCGGTTTCCTATTGCATGACATAAAAGCAATATCAGATATGAAGTATGAACATTTATTACATTTATCATTGAATCTTATATATAAATATGTATTTTACCTTATCTTCTGCTAATAGTGCACATTGAGGTGGATGAGGAAAATGTCTGCTGCCTCTTTGTACATACAAAATCATTGTATTAGATAGTTTTGTGAAACCACGGATATTAGGTAACCTGAATTGCCAGATAATTTCGCCTTTTCTAGTTTCGATACCGTACAGCTGCAAGTAGTTTAGAATAACAATTAGTTTAGAATAACAATTTGTAATAGCTGTCTGATAATTTACATGAAGTCATACCTTTCCAGCGGATGTAACGGCTACGATCATTTTGTGCAAGCCAAATTTATCTTGCACCAGATCAATACGTTGATTGGATTGTTGAGGTACCAAATCCAGTATTGTTTGAAAGAACGCTCTGGCTTGGTTAATCTGTGAAGTAATCCTTCGAAGAAACATACTTAGAACGTCCCCTGTTTAAAAATATAGCAAAATATATTAGAAAACACGTATCCCGAAAGACTTTGAGTATTGAGATCTGTGGATTGGATAATACAGCGGAAGGATATAAAAAATTAGACGATGTCTAAAAGAATAATAGCAAACTTATATATGCTATAATTATTATAAGCTACTGTATTGCGTTATGAAAATTTTTTCAGCAGGTTTAATGACTTTACATATACATATGATTGTAGAAGTCATAAAAATGTTTTCATGCATTTTACGCAGCTGGTTATCATGTATCAACGAAATTGCTACATTATTTGCATCAATGATACTTCATTTACATCTAAACTCAACCATAACAAATATCCAAATATGGATATTTTATTTCTTGCAATATGTCATGCAGGTAGTAATATATTAGATATATTATAATTATTATATATTATATAATAATTGAATTATCTTTAAGATATTCTAGATAATCACACGTATATACGCGTTCATCTTCCAGTATCTTTAGGAGCCTATACATCGCAAATGTTATAACATGCAAATAAGTTCGTAAATAGCAATAACACAAAGTACTGCATTAAAACCAGCCTTCCTGCTCCACTACTTACATGAACTGTCTACATCAATACCTGTCAGCAGCCATTCACAAAAGAGAGTTAATTAATATAACTTACAGGTAGATTGTTATTAGAAATTGAATTGTGTTGTGCCAATAAATATCGCTTTAATATACGAGTGTTATTAATTAAAACAATACGTAAGCTTTTTCATAGCTTTCAAATAATATATGTAATTATGCACAGATTGAAGACATCTTATCATCCGATAAGAATTTAAAAAAATTAAGTGTAATATAAAATTAAGTGTATTTAATATAATTGGTTCTTATATTTAAGATCGTATTAAGTATAATCTTAAAATATCATAAGCCAATTACGAAGCAGTATTAGTATCTTAAGAGATTACTTAAAACATCTTGAAATAAGAATGAACTATGAATACTGGCCTTGATATATTTAGGAAAATGTAAGTTATATCTTGGAAATGTAAAAGTTATGTTTGTACATTTGACATATGACAATAATTATTTAGCAAAGGTATATTATCTTATTTCTAGCTATTCTTCATTCAGGAACAAAAGAAATATGTAAGATTTATTTATATCAACAGTTACAAATACACAGTTATGAAATATTACGTAAAAAATATTCAATTAAATTCAATGAGAAATAAAAAAATCCTTTTCGACTAAATTTATACATTTTTTAATATTCAATATTTATATATAAATAATCTTACTTACTCTCTTTCTGATCGAATTCTGTTTCGATAGCTTGATCCCTGTCAGACATAGGCAATTCCATAATTTCAACGGCCACAATACTGGCAAGTGCTTCCTCTCTTGTCCATACCAGTTTATTATGTTGCAACAGTGCAATGCTGTGATCTTGCGAGGATAATAAATGACGACACGTTATCCCTTTCGTTTGCCGTGGGCAAACAGATGCCATTATGGTTGGTGATTGTACAGAAACATGAGTCAGAGTAACCGATAAATCAGGTATAACTGCAGATGATAACAGATTCGTCGCTGTTATCTCTATTTTCTAAGTAAAATAATAGAAAATTTATAAAAAAATTAAATTAATAAATCTTCTCTCTAGAAACAAAGAAGAACACATGTTTTAATATTTACTCCATTTTTATATGTTGTTTCCAAAAGTATTTTCTCATTATCAACAGTAACAACATAAAGAGTTGCATCACCAGCGATATCTCTCTGTATAGGAATCGGAAATTCTCCAATAACTAAAATTCGCTTTCTCTGGTCATTATCGGCATTAATAGAAATTACAGATCCCTCTCCAAGTACAGATTCTAATTTATATGGCCCTTGGGCGCCAGCCCCAAATATTGCATTTATTGTAACTGATTGTGACTGTGCATTAGTATCGAATAGATGTACTAATAATACTACAGCTAAGGAACTGTCTCCCTTCAAACATGCTAAATATGGAGCTGCTAAAACACATCTAAACCAAAATAGAACTATTTTAAATATCAAAATGGATAATATATTTATGAAACTAATAATATACAATAAATTTCATATAAATTTCATACAAATAAATTTCATATAAATTTCATATAAATTTGACATACAGAAGAAAAATTAATTTCAATCTAAAATTACTTACTCTGTTTCTCGACTTATAAATGGTGCAGAAACTCTCCGAGTTTTTAATTTTTCTCCAGTCTTACTGTCATAAGACGTTACTTCTACTCCACTATTGTAAATAGGTAATATATGATGCAGCGTTCCATCTTTGATATGCCATTTTACATCTTTTATCCTGAAAAACAAATTGTATCTGTCAATTATATGCTCCAAATAAATATTTAACACATCAAAATATCTCCATAGTTTTGTACAATCAGAAATATATTAATTTTGTGTTACAACAAAAAATCTTCAAGTATTTATTCCTTATTTTGTGTGTGTGTGTGTGTGTGTGTGTATGTGTGTGTGTGTGTGCATGTGCGCGCGCGCGCTTGTGTGTTACTCGACATGGTGATGATTATATGAATAAAAATATTGAACTGCTGAATTTAAGCAACCTAATTTACAACAGTACAGAATTACAGAACTAGGTGTACAAAACATATATTATTGACTGTGCTTTGAATAAAAATGAGAAGACCTGTCAGCAGAGTACAAGCCCAATGTAGAAAACGATATAAACGGAGATGCAAGTCTGTAAAAGCAATGGATTATGTTTTATATAAATCTTCAGCATATCAAGTTTTCAATTGGTTTTAAGAGATAATTAGAGGTATATCTCTAGCTTCATATAGTACACAATATTTAGAAACACAACAAATCCTTCACATTCTTTCATTATTAAAGATGTTTATAAGTAATATATTTGTAGACTTTTTCTTAACATTATTAAAATACAATAGAATTTTGCAATAATATATTGTTTTAATAAATTCAACATTTTATACAAACCTGTCACTATTTGGCTCAGCTATTGGCCATTCGTTAAGTATATGCCCGGTTGCTAAATCCCAGGCACGAACGATGGCGGGAACACCGCCACTCACGGATATCAAGTCTCCATCCGCGACACCTCCTAAAGTTCTGATACGTCCGCCATAACCTTTTTCTAGCACTCTCCTCCATAATATTTGGCCTATTGCAACATAAATATAATTAATAATACATTTATTTTATGACCTAATAAATTATATTTCTTAGTACATAACAATACTTGTAATGGAATAATATTTAATTTATAATATTGGCATACACGAAAATGTGCTTAATCATTATAATTATCGTTAAATGGGCAAATATAAATAGCAATAAAAAGATAATTAAAGAAACTGGAAATATGAAAAGCACCATGCAAATGCACATGTAACATGCAAAAGATAAGAAAAAAAAAGAAACATTGTAAATACTTATATTTACCAGATTTCAGATTAAGCGCAGCAATAACGTTCTCCTCGGTGGCGACGATAATCTTCTTCGCCGTAGATACCGTATCGAAGCTGGCGAATTTAATTTTTCCGACGTAGTTCTGCCTCCTGAAAAATCTCGCGTAAATGATTAATTCATCCGGGGATGACAGACGGGAAATCGAGTATATCGGTCCTCATGATAATATTCCCACGGCGCTCTCTCTCTCTCTCTCTCTCTCTCTCTCTCTCTCTCTCTCTCTCTCTCTCTCTCTGTCTCACTCTCACTCTCTCTGCATTATTTAGAGGTTGCTTCGATCACTTACCAATCGAATTTGCCGACTTGATCTTCGTAGAGGCACAGGGAGAGATTAAAAAGGCCGATCAGCACGATTAAGCACTGCAGGATCGGTACGTCGAGAAACCGGTTGAGGTTCCTACGGAAGGACCACGCGCACGGAGCCATGGCGATGACGAGCGCTCCGGTAAGCGCGCGAGAGAGTATCCGCGACGCAGCGCTCACCCCCTTCACACACAGTCGCTCTACGCCCTACGTTCTATGCCACTTCGTTTATGCACGTATGTATGTACGTGCCACTCACCGACCGACGTGCTACAGCGCTTATAGCATGGACGACGTTACATACGAACGCACCCCGCACCAGTCACCCCTCGCCACGGTTTGTCCTGCCTTGTCTCCGACATCTGCCGACATTTCATACCCCTTCCACGCATGTATAGTGCAGTACATCAATTCGCTGGGTCGTCGTAACAATCTTATTTATCAACTCAATGTAATTTAAATGGGGTCGATAAATCAGACTACTACTATGATCCAACAAATTAATCTACTGCACTGTACATATACATGCAACAGACGAAGATGAATAGAATCAGGTGGGCCATACCGTCTTCATCTAACACGTGGCACATCTAGGGCTGGCTAGCAATGCTGAAGTGCCCTGTGCTATTTCGATCCTTACGTGCGCAAATATACAGTGTACATTGGATGATCTTTAATAGTAAATTCAGTCACTCATACTTTAGATTAGTACACATTAAACAAATTGTTTTGTTATAGAAAGTATCTAAATATACTGACAATATAATCAACTTTGACAATGAAACAGTACATGTATATTCCGTTAAATAACACGACAATATTGTTATTAAATATTTGTTTATATTAAATTAAATAAAATAGATAATTTGTGATCTGATGAATTCATTAATTAAATAATAGGAAAATTTATTATTTTTTATTATAAAAAATCATTATTGATTGATCAGATTACAAGAACGGGAAAATAAGAATTTGAATTCATGATTAGAATTGCTCGAGTTTTATGAATTTAAAATTATTATGATCAATTTGAATGTTGAATGACCGTTTCGCCTAATATAATGATAAAAATAATTAAAAAAAAAATATTTCTAAAAAATATTTCCATCGAATATTAATAAACATTTGATTTAAATGAGTTGGAAAGAGAAATTATAAAAATCTTTTATCGCAAGAAAATTCTTGAAAAAAAGTTCAAGGAATAGAACTAAAGTTGTGTATCTCTTTCATAATAATATTGAAAGATGAAAAATACATATATTGATAATTTAAATACAATTAAAAATAAATGAAACCGATCGTTTTTCTAATTTCTAGACGTATTATTAAAATGTTCTATAATTTGTACATAAAAGTAAACTTTATAAAATAAAAATATTAATAAAACATGTTAATTTCAAACTAAAATACAAAAAAAAATGTTTAAAGAATTTCTCTTAAAGATAGATATATAACTTGGAATAATATAAATTATGCTATCTTATAATTTTATTATCATTTATTTGAAAAAGTTGTTTTCAAAATACATGTAAATAAAAAATAAATGCTTCCTAGTGCCATATAGAATATGCGTTTATGTAGTCATGTTACATTGCAATCGTCATTGTTAATGAATTTTTTTCCACAAGGAAAACGAGATAAATTAATTTTGAGGCCACTATTTTACCAATACGCTATCAGGTCGACAGCAAAAGAGTGCATAGAAAATATATGTGCAGTTGTAGAAACATATATTATTTTGTAAAATAAATTTACAAAATTAACATGAGGTATCTCATTATTGTAAATTTACAAAATTAATATGAGGTATCTCATTGTTATAAATTTGTAAATAAGTAGGTTTAAAAAACTTTTGTAATAGTAATGGGACGCTCTCTTATGCTGTCCTGTTAGTACATAAATAACGAATTTTGTTATATATACGAAAATAGATAAATGTTTATAAATTACTCATAATTAAAGTTATATATCCTAGCACATATACATATATTTGTAATTTCTACAGAATTTCTACTCTCATCGTTTGGTTTTCTTGCATTCTATCTAAATTGACAATATTAAGTTGCATCTTTACTTTCATATCCTCTTTTCTTTCTATTTATTTCATGTTTCGCTTATTCACACGCTAAATTGCTCCATTTAAGGAATATATTCTGTTTACATGCAATCTGAGAGCATTATTCATGTATACAAATAAAAGTTAAAAGCAGATTCGTGATGACTAGAATATCTTTACATTTCATACATTCGTTTTTTTTTATACTTATGTGCAATAGTCCATAATAAAAAACATAGATATCTTAAATTGTAATATATAACTTTGGTTCATAGCAATCCCTCGATGATTTCGTTAAAAAGAGGAGAGATGAGAAAGTAATTTGCATTCTACGATTTCCGTTAAATGCAAAAATTGTAAGTAGTGTAATTTAAATTACATCATGCCCAAAAATTAAAGCTTATCATTAGGAAGTACAGGCATCAGATATACTATAATGTACCTATCCTGTTAGTAACATTATTATTACTGTTTCAATATACAAATTCTATAATTAAATTTATTCAATGACCTAAAATTATAAATAATATGCCTTGTACAAAAGATGCATGCAAAATCGAAATAAAAATGACAAATATTAGATACTACATTACCAATAATCAATTTTGAAATATGAAAGAACAAACGCGTACAAATACCTGGAAACTTGTAAGATAAGTGCACTACTTACAAAAAATGCAATTTATGCATTATAATACACAATGTATGTATTATAATACATAATTGTAATATGTTATTATGCTTAACTAATGCATTATTATACATATGCAAGAGTATACACATACATATAAAAAAATTTAAACTTTCTTAAATTGCAATAAATGAAGATAAGATGCTAGATTAATCATTTAAGATGTATACTTGTAATTTAGAAGATATTCTAGCAATTTATTTTCGTAATTTTTGAAATTAGATATATAAATATATTTTACTGCTAAATAATTATATATAATTATTATATGTATAAATAATTATATATGTAATTACTTAGCAATTATACTTTATTTCATATGCGTCACACAACAAATCAACAAAACAAAAAACAGACATTAGTTGCAGCAATTAATAAATGATGACATTTTATGATAAGACCTATTGGCGCATACAGATTTCAAGAGTAAATTAAAAGACATAAACTTGAACCAAAATTTCGAGTATGCTTCTATGCTACATTATGTACACATAAGCTGTAATATGCCTTTTGCTTTTTATAGCATTTTGAGACTAGAACAGCCGAAACGATCACTGATCGCTAAGCCTTTTTATGCAACTGTAAAATTTATTTTTGCAAACTAATTAATATTAATGATGGAAATTGTAATAGCAAAATCTATGCTTTTCATTGCTTCATTAAATTATTTATTTTCTTTTAAAAATAATTATTTATTTTCTTTTAATAATAATTCTTTTAATAATATAAAATTATTCTTTTAAATAATTATCCATTCTTAGTCACTCTGATATTAGATGTGTTTCTTTCGATTCAATTTCGAAATATTATAAATTATTTGGAATTTGTTTCAAATGTAAAGTTTAATTTCATGTTTGATATTTAATGTACAAATGGAAAGCATGTGGCACAAAGGTCCTATCTTTTCTATACCCTAAGTTTTTAAATATAAAAAAATAATATGATCACAAGGATAATATCCATTTTATTGGTTTATCATTGAGTTTTTAGAGAGCATTTATATCTGTATCAATAAAACCCGATTTTTTTTTAGTAAAACATAAATACAAAAAACCTATTTAAAAAAAGTACAATCGCAATTAATCGATTAATAAAATAATGAATTAGAGACAATGATATGAGCTTAACTTTATAGCAATACTTATTTGTACAAGATATCTATCTTCCTAAATCATCATACTAGTTTTTCCGTAATTTTTATGTAAACAAATTTCATACAAATAAATGGAAGAGAGTGAAATATACTATGGTATTTAAGAAAATACATTGTGCTATATTTATATATTTCAATTTAGGTGAACTTTGCATTGCTGTATTTGTTATCAGCGTTTTGTGTTATTATCAACTGTTATACATTTCTTTTGATTATTATTTTTATAAAGAATATTCAGATTATGTGAATTCGAATAATATTAATAAATCAAATTGCATCAAAAATTTGCAAAAATTTGTATAATATTAAAATCCTGTTACAAGCACAAACAGAAAACATTACATTAATAAAATAAAAAATTATATTTTTCAACTCCTGCAATACACATATAAAATCATATTAAGATATTTTTCGTTTTTAATTTATCAAAATAAAATAAATATTAGAACACATACGCAATATATTTTTAAGTAGCGCAGCGTAACTACTTTATAATTTCACAGTGTTGGTCCGACCATCCGTCCATCTATCCCTTCGTCTATCTGCAAAATTTCTAAAAAATAACTTAACTTGTTCAAACTCCATTTTCGGCAATAGATACCTGATACAAAAACTTTAGCTCCACCGAAACAAAATATGAATTCATAAAAGAGTCAAAGATCAAAGTCAATGAGATTTTTTAATAATATAGAGCAAATATCAAACGATTTAATTTTTTCAAATTCTGATTTTTCGCTGCACTACTTCGTTACATCCGTTACAACGGTTTATTACTCTTTTTAACACACAGACATGTTACAATTTTAAATAACAAATGTTTCGTGTGCATCGCTATCAAATTCAATTGTGTAATTATTACACAAGATTATCGATTTTTCTTTCTCTAATAATATTAAGAATATTATGAAATTTTCGTGTTAGTTTGTGGCAGTATTCTGTATGCATACCATACATTTCTTATTGGAAGTATTAATAAAAATAAAAATGTCAAATGCCTGGAAAAAATGGAAAGACAAACATGCTGCTTCAGAATCATTACACATTCCAATTTTTCTAATTATTTTTTTTTTAATCTCTGTATTTGTTAGTAAAATATATATATATATTGTCTAAAACTGATTGATTAAAAGTGCTTGTAAAATTTGATTTTTTGTTGCTATGGCACTGCATGTTTAAATGATTCTACAATGCTAGTTTAGTTTTTCTCGTAAAACTTTTCAGCATATGATTGTTATGACAGCTACCTCGATTCATACGTACTAAAATCAATGTTCCTACTATTGTAAATGTAAAAAAGTCAAAAATCTGGCAGCCCTGATAAGTAAAGCTTCGGTACTTAATGCTTTTAATCATCACAGCACATTTACACTGTATTCGATTTGCAGGACTGCAATAATTAACAGAGATTCTCTTATAGAAAAAAAAAAGTTATGAGCAGTTTTCCACTAAACTATTGACTGTATGTTACTATGGTCACATATCTTTTTATCATTATGCAAATATATGTAAATGCAAGTTTAAGGAAAGACATCTGCAAGCTGTAATTTGTAAACTTCCTCCCCTGCAAATGCTGCTAAATATTTATTCTATCCTTCTTTTTTCTCTTACTTTCTCGTTGTCTAAACTTTCTGGTCATGAAGTAACATCATGACTCACGTTGAGACCAGTAAGTTTTAAATTGTACTCTTTCCATAATATGATAATATTTTATAGCTGCCAGAGAATAATTCGTTAAAATGCATGTACTATTCATCTTCTCTTTAAAACATTCATATTTTTTCTTTGCATGATCAAATTCATTTTGATCTGTTGCTTTATTATATGTGTATACCTATGAATCCCTTCAATTCCTTCCATCGTTTATAACATAATGCATCTTCTTTGTCGACGTTTTTGCGGTTCAGGTCTTAAAACGGCGCGTACTGCCTCGTCAAATACCTGCTTTAGTCCACGTTGCGTGAGCGCAGAACACTCCATATATTTTACCGCACGAATCTATAATAAACATTATATTATTAATATTGAATTATTCTGAATTAAGTACATAAAAAAGTAGAAAGATATAACAAAAATTATATATACACACAAAGTAGGAAACAATTTGTTTCTACATACCTTGTTTGCCAATTTCTGTCCCTGTTCACGCTTAATAGCACTAAGGCCCTGTTCAGCTAAGGCAGTAAGCGTTTCACGGTCATCTCGTAAGTCTATTTTAGTTCCAACGAGTATCATTGGTGCATCTGGGCAGTGGTGTTTTATTTCAGGGTACCATTTACTGGTAACATTTTCGAATGATGAAGGGCTCGTTACTGAGAAACAAATGAGAAATACATCTGTCTGAGGATAGGAGAGAGGACGCAATCTGTCATAGTCTTCTTGTCCTGCTGTGTCCCATAGCCCTAAACTAACTGGAATACCATCGACAACCATTGGTGCAGAATAGTTGTCAAACCTATTAAATATAACTCAAACATTAGAGATTTAACATATATTCAATGTTACATTTTTCAATTTGCTTTTAATTTGTTCATTATTATTTAAAGCGTCTTACTCAATATTTCAATATCAGTTAAAAATAAAAAGAAATTTTATTTGCTTGTAACTGTAATGAGCCATGTGAATCAATAAAGATATATTGCTGAATGAAATGAAGCTCAACAAAAATAGATTTGTCAGAATCTAAAGGACAGGAAATAACCAAAAAATGACTGGAAATGAATTACTTCCTGTACATAGCAGTTAGGTATCTTCTGCTCTGTTACTATTATTAGCCACTTCATTTGATTGGTCTAAGAAAGAGAAACTAAGGCAAAAACCATGCTATAAAGTCCCTTTAATGGGTTATGTAGAAGCAGAAGATTTTTCAGTAGAGAGAACAGACATACAATCTTAACATAGAGATATACTTACACGGTAGGTACATACTCTCCAGGAAAACTATCTGTTGTATATGATATCAACATGCAGGTCTTTCCTACTGTTCCATCTCCTACCACTACACATTTTATTGGTCTACCTGAGCTCATGATTTATTATCTACAAAAAGATACATAAACATCATTAGCAGCAATACAGAATCTAATTATTTAACAATGTTCAATCCATCATATCATATTTAAATATTTCATTATATTGAGTTCTGATTATATTGATGTCACATATGTAGCAATATGTTACACTGACGTTAATAATAAAATGAAATTATAACAATGTCAGTCAGCGATTTTCAAAACATACGTAACACCCATGATTCACAATTAAAAATACAATAAATACAAATTAAAAAATACAATAAATACATATAATAAATATACAGAGAATTAATACACACGCGATATACTTAATACAAAATTCCGTCCTTAATTTACATAATCTATATTCAATAAGAGACGCAAAAGACAAGTGTGATGGCAATCGCATAAATCCAACAAATACAAAGCGCTAATTTTTCATTAGGAACCGCCTACAATGTCTACGAGAATTCATGATAGATCCACTTTCACTTCGTCTCGCGTGATCGGAGCGCGGATAATCCCAGAAGCGGTTTCATATGAGATTCGAGCGCGCTCCTACCGAAAGGCTCGCCCTAGGAGTTGCACGCGCGCGGCAAATAAACAAGGCTAGGCCGGTCAAATGAAAATCCGCACTCACCGTGTGGCACGAAGGGAAGAGGGTGGGTTTCCGCTTATATCTGTCTAGAAATCGTCGTGCGCAACGATTGAGGGTGCGAGCTTGCGTGCGCGCGGCCGTGCGTTGTGTCTCAAAAAATCACAAAAGCGGGTGCCATGACAGTGTGTCGCGGTTTTTCAGGGGACTTAGACTGAAACGAACCGGCTGACTATTCGCACCAGCTCGCACAGTGACAGATGTTCAACGGTCGCCTCACACTCCCGCCTTCCGCCGTCCTTCCTACCCCACCTTTCCACGAAACTTATTGTTCGGGGAAGTGACAGACCGCAATATTGTCCTTGCGAGCGGTACACATCGCGTCTGCGAAGGTTAAAAACCCGTCCCGAAAAGTTCTCGTGAAAGTGTGTTCACGGCACGCGTGTACACAGATCGACCAATCGGACGTGCCAGCGCGAGGGACGCATGAAAGAATCGACCAATGACTATATTCGACTTAAGGGACGAACGATTCCGTGACATCGCCTTGGGCTGCGTTCGTCGAGTTTTCATTCAGTCATTCATTTTTATCTGAATTATTCGCGAGATTCTTCACGAATATTATTGGTTTGTTCCTTGCAGTTGAATTTTTTTTTTCTCTCTCTCGTCTGTCTCTTCTTATTGTTGCGATAATTCTTTCTTGTTTCTTTCATTTTTGCGGAATCAAGTCTATATTTTTGTGAATGATTTTAAGGAGAGATTTTAAGCCTAGATTAAATATCTATTCCTTTATAGTAAATATCTATTATTCTATTTTCTGTAGGTATGTAATTTTGGATATATTTGTTTAAAAAATATAATTGTGCAGTTACATGATCAGATCTAAGAAGCTTCAAGTGGAGAATGATAGATATTCTTGTGGATAGAAAAATAAAAATCGATTTAAAGAAAAACAAAACTCAAGATAAACTGATATAGAGCGCCTGGAGAATAAAAGTTTAAATAACGAATATATTGCAAGAGCGCCTAGTTTCAGACAAAAACACTGATTCATCAACGAATCTCAGATATTCTGAAGGAATCATGAATATGATGGATGTTGTGTATCTTATTTCTTCACGAAATAACACTTTTATCTGGAATGCTGATGGTAAATAGCATTATTATGTCAATATACATAATTATCTATTATAATTTATTTAATTTTATGTCTGTTTTTATTATAGATTGGTTGAAGCTTCGACGGGATCACAGAATAATCGGCGAATTAGTAGGTTCTTTTCCAAAATTAACTAGACAAGAAATATTTTTAGGTCTCCCATTGCTTTTATTGCCAGAAGAAGTTACTCTATTGCTTGAAAAGAAAATCGCTTGTCTCATAGAATGTACGAGTCTAAAGACACAGCCAGATGAATCATTAAATCAAAGATTTCAGGAGTACAGAGATAAATTGTTTCTGGAACAAGGAAACTGTCTAAAAGACAACAGAAAAAAACAGGTAGTTACTTGTATAGATATTTATATTTAAAGGACTATAAGGATTTTGTAATAGAATGGTATATAATAAATATTTTTTTTAGATTACCTCTGTGATGGACAAGATTATAGAAGGAAAAAAACGCAAGCTGTTAGGCTTGCACACAAGCAAAAAGAATATGAGGAAATCATTGGATAAAAAAATGCAGGAAGCCTTGAATAATATTGAAATCGATTCTGAAAGTTTGCTTGAAGAAGAATTGGCTAAGTTGCCCAAACTGAAAAAAAGTGATGCACTCATTCAAATACATACAGGTACAAAAAATTTAATCATTTAGTAATTTAATCATACATTGTTCATGACCTGAATTGTTCATTTATTTGTATGTTAGCATATCCATGGTCTAATAAAGATGATGTAAAAATAGTGAAATGGAAATATCCGCTTACATCTGATCAGCAACTTAAGTATAAGGTATATAAAGATCTTTGGGAGAGGCAATATTACATTACCAGTGGAGAAAAATTCGGTGGCGATTTTCTGGTATATCCAGGTACAATTTGTTTCACTATAATTCTAAAGTCTGAGGTAATATATAATTGAAAAGCAGGCAATAGGAACAAGGAATAACAGAGTTCAATCTATTCAAAAACGTGTATTCTGCTATTTCTAACTGTTCTCTGTGTTTGTTTAGAGTTAACGTGCAAACTACACATTATAAATCTTTTTGTTCACAGGTGATCCAATAATGTTTCATTCACAATATATCGTACAATGCAAACGTGCGAACGAAGAAATACCTATCACGGATGTTATTGCTCAGTGCAGACTTAGTTGTCATGTTAGAAAAACATTGGTGTTTGCTACGTATCACGAAGAGAAAGATATAGTGAAATATCAATCTTTTCAGTGGACAGAATGTAATGCATTAGAAGACAGCTGATATAACATTTTATTTAAAAATATTTATATTTTGTTGATATTATTTTCATTGTTTTTTTTTCGAGATGTGATTTTTGTAGAGATGTCTACATATAATGCATGTTTCATAAAATTGTGAAATGAGCATTACTTACAGGTTCAAGAAAAATTAATTCTAATTATATTTCAACTTAGAAACTTTTATCATAAATTGTTAGTAGAAATTAATCAATTAGAGAGTTAGTAGAGAATAATCAATTTTGTATGATATCCACATTTATAGTCAACACACAGCATTACAACATATTTATTAAACATATTTATTAAGAGTTTAAGACATTCAAAAAACTGTTTTTACATGTTTCCTATACATATTTAGATTGTGTCTATTAATTTGAATCTATTATGCTGGGGCTCAGGAATAATATTAAAGTGTTTCTTATATATAACTTGATTTTCACGACCAGCATAATTTAATTTAACCCAAGGGTGCTTCCAGTTGAGATCAACTTTCTCACAAGTTATTACCACTTTGCCTGGTTCTAAGGCAAATAAGGATCTGTCTCTTGATAAACCAACCTATATAATAAAAAATATATATAAAATGATACAAAGAAAATTTATAAAGTTAAAAGCATAGTAATTAACTAGCACAGTAATAAACTTACATTAAGACCTGGATGGAATCTGAGGTTTCGCTGTGTAACCAATAATCTGCCCGCGTATGTGTAACCCCCATCCTGTATTTTCCATCCTCTATGTTTTGGTCTGGGATGGCCACTCTTGTTGCAGGTGCTAGTACTACTTTTCTTTGAAGCATATCTAACACATACTTTCACTAAATAAAAGAAATAATTTTCATTAATCTTAATATGTAAACAAGCAAAATCTTAATAATACAGTTTGTGAAAAATTTGATAGAATAGATACAAATAAGCATCAATTATATTCATCCTAAGCTCATTACTCAGTCTCAGTGCAATTTTAACAAAATTTAGGTTGTCTGCAGAAATCAAGCAGATCAATCATTTTGTCAATCAATTGTTTAAATAATATATTTTATTTAAAAAATAAGAGATGCTTGATTTATACATTCAAGCAATTATAGGCTGTTAGATTTGAGTCTTGTGTTCACAATGCTAGAAATCGCTGAGATATCAGACAGAAAACAAATTAACAAATGACTAGGATTAGAGGTTAGGTAGTGCTGAGTTAAAAAGATAAAAGTTAAGTTAAAAAGTTAATTAATTTTAACTTAATTTAGTTACATTTTATCAATAACTATTAACTTTTAATTTTATTTTTTTTAAGTCAATCCTTAGATACAATGCAAGAGACTAATGTTAATTAATATAATTTAGTAATTTTATATTGTATAATCATTTATATTTTATATTTTATATTGTATAATTTATTTGTGAACAAAAATAACTAAATTTTTTAATAAATAAGCTGTAAGAAAGGAAAAATATGAAAAATTATGTAAAATAGTCAAACTTTTTTTTTTAGTTCGTTTGAACCAAATTTAACTGTTAATTTTTTAATTACTTTTTTTATTAATTTTTAATTCAATTAATTTTATTACAGATTAATTTATATTTTAATTAAGTTAAAATCTTCGAGATTGTTAACTTTAACTTAATTTAGTTAAAAAAAAAAGTTAACTTACCCAATCCTGCAAATGACACTTGAACAAATACATGTTACCATAAATAATTATATGTTCAAATCACATTATAACAATTATAATGCAGTCACAGGACCAATGTGATTAATTAATCTTTCTCAGTCTGAGATCACAGATAGATTCCTAGCATAGATACAAGATTTTAAACAAAGAGAAACATCATTCTAACTTTGGCATTCAATGAATAATAAAGATAAAATGACATTTGTATCTAAATAGAAAATATCCTTGTGCTGTTAAAAATTCTTTCCATATTTATAATTATTTTTCTGCTAATATATTCTTCCAACAAAATTTACAATAGACACTTTGCAAAATTTGTTTTTGACAGATTTGGTTATCCAAGTACATATTCAATTTTGCCACATTAATAAAGTAATATTGACATACAAACCCAAGTTATTATTACAAGATACTAGAGTTTGTCGAGCATTTTGTAATCCAAGAGAAACCAATTGTGATAAGTGTGCCATCTAAAAAAAAGATCTTGTGTTTATTTTTAATTCTTGAATATAATCTTAAAAATATTATATATTATTATCATCTTATATAAATATATAAATATATAAATAACGTCTATATCAGAATGATGAACTAACCTCAAAATTTTGCCGAATCAGAAATTTTACTGGACAAAAATCCTAAATTCAGAAATGCCAATTATTGAGAAGTAAACTTTCTATCATCATGTTATGCACATCGCACGTCATGAACATCAATGCATCATGGCACAACCAATCAGCTTCTTTCTCCACTTGCAGGCACTCCATTTGCCGTAGATGGATCTTCCTCCAGCTGTTTCCTCATTTCCATGAAATATTCCTAGAGATGATCTGATTCGATTGTCATTAGTTACACAGTGTCACTATGCTGTCATTGTACGGATATATTTGATCTTTTTCTTGAGATCCAGAATTCCGATAGTTAGTTGATATTGAGCACAATTATCGAAAATGACGACGAACGCGGAAGATCTGCAGAAGCTGGAGGAAGAAGCAGTTGCCAGGGGCACGAAGTACGTTGCGAACCTCTTGCAGCGGCCGGGCCAGCTGGAGAAGATTGACATGTACAAACGGCGGATCGCCAGGAAGAAGGCCTCCGTCGAAACTATGTTGAAAACCGCGATGCAAAGCCAATTGGACGGAGTCAGAGTCGGCTTCGAACAACTTCAAAGCTCCCTGGAAGCTATTGCCACTACTAAGGACGACCTGGACCATATTAATCAGCTGTTCAGTTCAGTTCTGAAGCTTAGCTCTAGGCTACAAGCAGTGCAGGAGGAGAACATGCGTTATTCTCAATACGTCATTGCGAAGGAAAACTTGAAGCATATATTCACTGTCCCCGAGAGCGTGGAAAAGACGAAACAGTGGATAAACGAAGGTAAGCTGTTGCATGCGCATCAGAGTCTGATGGATCTCGAAACTTCCAGGGACGAATTGTTGTACGAGCTTCACAAATTACCGAATCAATCGCCGGCTGACACGGTTATGCTGAAGGCTTATTTCGAGGACGTAGAAATGCTTTCACAGCTTATGGAGAAGCAAATAAGACTGGTGCTAGGTCGTACTTTGAACACAGTCAGGAAGGAATCTACTGTCATAGTGACACCTTTGAGAATTATAGAGAGAGAAGAAAAAGCAGATCAATTTGCTATTCAAAGGCACAAGCAGAGTGGATTTATGGCGCCAGGTAGACCCAAGAGATGGAAGGAGATGGCAATGAAGGTATTGGAAAAGTTAGTTGCCAACAGAATCGAGGGAACTCAGGTGGAGGAGAGGGCTGACAACAAAATGTGGCTTGTGAGATATCTGGAACTTACGAGACTTCTGATCCTTGAGGATTTGAGCGTGGTTAAAACTCTGTGCGAACCTTGCTTTCCACCCTCGTACAATATAGTAAGAACTTTTGTTAAAATGTATCATACGAGTCTGTCCCAGCACTTAAAGGACATAATTGCTGGTGGACTAGAAGGAAACGAATATGTTTCTCTATTGGCATGGATTATGAATACTTATACAGGGTCAGAGTTGATGCAACATCCTGAATTAAACATTGATACGTCTGATATAGGTCCACTGCTTAGTTCTGAGATGATAAACGATCTTCAGGAAAAGTATTTGCGAAATATGTGTCAGAATTATGAGGATTGGATGAGAAAAACGCTGGAAACAGAGAAGCTTGATTGGAGGAGTGGTATCCTGCCTGACAGCAGCACCCAGGAATTATATTACCACACCGCCGCTCCGGTTATCATATTCCAAATGATCGATCAAAATCTTCAAGTTGCAAAAACTATTAGCTCTGACTTGACGGCGCAAGCCTTGATTCTATGTATTGAGCAGGTGATCAAATATGGATCTATGTATAGACAAGCAATACTAGAATTTAAAACGAAGCATTTTGAAGACAGAAGCCAGGTACCTTACTTCACACATCATATGATCACGATAGTTAATAATTGCATACAATTTACCGAGTTGGCGCAGCAGATGAAGCAACTTTATTGGGTACCCAATACTACCAGTGACATCACAGTGAAAGTCGAGAGTCTCTTGGCGAATTATCAATACCTAAGAAACGAAGCCGCAGCTATTTTACTGCAAGAATCTTTCCTGGATTTGGAGCTGCACTTCCAGGATTTAATCACGCCCAAGTGGCTATCGTCGCCCATTCCAGTGGAGACTATCTGTGTCACTTTGGAGGATTATTTTCAGGATTACAATCATCTGAGCCCTAAGAACTTCGAGTATGTCATCACTGAGGCGCAGAATCTCATCGCGAAGCGTTACATATCCGCGATGTTACAGAGGAAGATTTCCCTAAAGACCTATGACGAGTGTCTAACATGTACATCAAAGATAATGACAGAGGCGGATAAATTGAAGAACTTCTTCGACAGAATCGCACCAAAGGTTGGGAACTTTAATTCGCCATTTGAGATAATAAAACGTCTCGCTGAAGTGCTAAGGTGCGAGGACGCGGAGATACTCTCTCTCGATTTACACTCGTTGGTCGAGAAGTATCCTGACATGACAGAGGATCATCTCATCAGATTGCTTGGCCTGAGGGGCGATATTTCACGAGCGGAAGCTCGAGGAAAGGTTTCGTACATCATGGAGGCTCAACGAAATCGAAAGCCCGTACAATCTATAACAAATAGTATATTCAAGCAGATAGTTATACAGGACAGCTTCCTCGGCTGGAAACCTTGAGATTGGAAGAATCTGTATGAAGCAAAAATATGGAACACAAATAGTTCTTCTATGTAGAGCCACCATTCTTGTAAATCAAATATTTCTTTTATACAATAGCGAATGCTGTAATATAAGTATTTTAATTTATCGATTGAATAATTAATCACACTATGCGCAAATGTAACTTTATAAAAGCTACATTTGTGCATAATGTAATTGATCAATAGGTAAATTAAAAAACCAATATTTGTACAAATTTGTTTAACATTTAATTATATATAGTTAATTCTGCGATTTATATATATAAAAACTTAACATTTTATTTATATATATATAAAATATTTATGTAAGAGTATAATTTGATCAAAATTAAATTGTATAATAAAAAAATCATTGGTATTATATATATGAATATAATATATACAATACAAGAAATATGAAAGATTTTTAAATTAAAAAATGTATTACTCCAATATTAGCCATAGTAAATTTTCTTTTCTGTTAATCTAAAACCGTTACATCCAACGATTCATTCCTGTAACAACTAAACATTATTCTGAGATCGCGTGCAAAGATATAAATCTGTCAGAAGTAATTTCGTGATATTGTTTAATTATTTGTAATTTATAATTTTCTTGTTTAGCACTGTATAAAAGTATGCAATAAATTATTGAATTTCAAAGAATTTCGTAGAAATATCGAATAGAAATTGTGTTTAATGTCACGTGAACGAATTTTTGTGTAGCATGCCTACATGCTTGTAAATAAATATGAAATACTTTTTAACCATATTTTTAACTATCAAAGACGAATTGATCATTGATTGACAGTTATCGATTACGAAATTGCGATAAATGATTGCTTCAGCGGAATGTTTAAGCGGAGAGCACTCTTGCATAACATATAAAACATAAAGCATAAGAATATCACCAATCAGAGTCCTTTATTTCAAGGAAAGGAAGAAAATAAAAGACTTTGATTGGTTCTTTTTCTTATGCATTATGTGTTTTGCATTATGTAAGGCCAGAATCAGACTATGTATTGAAGATTAAAATTAAAGATTGAAATTTCACCAAAGAAATTTTGACTCTTTTTTTTTAATCTAATTGATCAAACATCAATTTTTCAATCTTCAATCTCATTCTTCAATGCATAGTCTGATTCCGGCCTAAGGGCTATTCCACACAACTTGCATAGCCATATAATCATATGCATAAAGAAATTTATCACATTTCTATCTATGAAGATAAACGTAAAATACGATTAGATGATTTTCTTTATGCATATGTTTGTGTGGAATGGCCCTAAGAGTCTGTACTCCCGTCTTACATTTGGGAGAACTATTGGAAGTTTCCTTCGCGTTAATTGGATTATACTTTTAAATCTAGAGGAATAATCCTATCTCATCAGAGAACTTTTGATTGCAAAACAATAATTCAAACAGTTGTTTACATTTAGAATTTCAGGTAAATAATAAGTTCGAAAAAAAGAACCACGGTATAATGAATCATTGCATTAAGATCTGTCTTTGTGCATATGGACAATTAAAATGTCAAATTTACAGGAAAATATGTGATCATAACCTTTTCTCGGTAAAAAATTCTTATATCTCATTTTCAAAAATTTTTCAAATTTTAAATTTATGAAGATTTCTAAAAATACCTTAAACTTTTCCAGATTTCATAAGTTTTCTTTGGAAATTATATAGAATAAAAAATCGTAGAATATAATATTTCAGAATTCACACAATATATAAAGAATTCCAGACAAAAAATTAGATTTTTTCAGCACTTTTGAAAAAGATATCAATTGTATAAATGATATTGATTTTGAAAAAAATCTATAAATTTTTAAATTATACAGGAATTCTAAAAAATTTTGAAGTGTATATAAAAATTCCTGAATATATAGAGAATTCTAAAATTGTCATCAATTAAGTTGTGATCACTTTTAGAAAAAAAAACGAATTTTCAATTTTTTTCCAGTAGCAAAGACATTGTGTTAACTAAAGCGAGAGAATATACATTACTGTGTTTTCTTAAATATTTGCAACAAATATGAGGCTGGCAACATTCTTAGTGTTGCTTATATGTACGGGAGCAAGAAACGCTGACATAGATCCACTGAAAACAATTATTTGGGGCCCAGGACTGAAACCAGCAGAAGTTATTATGCGTGCAAGATATTTCTTTTTGCAACTGGTCGATTCGCATGGAAGAAAGTCAGTATTGTCAAGCAATTTTATAAATCGATAATGAAACAAGAATATTCAAGATTATGAAAATGATGGACAATATTTATTGAAAAAAAACCCAAAAAGGAATTATATATATAATCTGAGATTTACACAATGTATATATA
>NW_017259243.1:486468-489438 GCF_001594045.1 Atta colombica | reverse complement strand
ATTTAATGCATAATGTGTAGGATAATGTTATATTATATTTCTAGTTTATATTATATTATATTATATTATATTATATTATATTATATTATATTTCTAGTTTAACAAAATCTCCTGGTGAGAATATAATCACTGGGCAAGTATATGGACAATCCCTTAATGGTGCATCATGCCGCATATGGACTCAAATCTTTGACTGCAAAGATGGAAGTTTTATTATGCGCTACAAAGTTTTTAATACCTGTTTTAATGTTAAAATTAAAGTGAAAATCAAAGGAAAAGACTTGTTAGTATCCCCTTCAGACATCAAAGGTATAAGTATCTTTGTTTATCTTCGTTTATCTTAGAATTTTATATAATCTGACAAAAACTGTCTTTAGGTCCTGTTTATGAGGAAGAATGTTATTGTCCGAATCCATCAATCACTAACTGGTTGAATCATTATCAGTGTCAACAAAATTACACTCAAATACATCGTGATTTGTCTCCATTTTCAAATATTGACTTTGATAAAATACGTCAAAACATTATCAAAAGATATGATCGACCAACCAGTGTCAGCATTTGTCATTATGTATTAAAATCTAACAGAGTAAATATCATTTTATGCTGATTTATAATTTATGATTGTTGACTATTATAAATGTTGACTCTAGATTAAACTAGATTTACAGACAATGTTATGGCCAATATGTTGGCTTCAAAATATTTATGGATGCTATATTGCTATCGCTTACACGCAAAGTGATGCTGCCAGATATTGAATTCTTCGTGAATTTAGGCGACTGGCCACTTGTTCCTGATTCGGGATCGCTTTATCCTATTTTTTCATGGTGCGGATCTGAAAGTACGAAAGATATTGTTATGCCTACATACGATATCACAGAATCATCTCTAGAAGCGATGGGAAGGTATAACATGCTTCAATAATGCTAATAATTTAAGTTAGTTGTTTTATTTGCAATGATATGCCTAAAAAAACAGGGTAATGTTAGACACACTCTCCGTACAAGGTAATGGACTGCCATGGGAGTATAAGACTGAGCAATTATTTTGGCGTGGACGTGATGCCAGAAGGGAACGCCTTGACTTAATAGATATTTCAAGAAAACATCCAGAACTGTTTAATGTGTCCATTACTAATTTCTTCTTCTTTAGGGATGAAATAGATAAATACGGACCTGCACAAAATCATGTGTCATTTTTTAATTTTTTTAAGGTAAATAAAAAAGTCTTCCTGTAAATAAATAAAGCTAACAATAAAACAAGTTTAATGAACATTTTCAAAGTTACATATACTATATAATATTGTAATTACATTATCCCAATCTCGTGTCATCTGATATAAACACAAAGTCTGTCCATAAAATTTGATTCACATTCTGTGATATCATCAAATTTTTTATTCTTCAAGATACACGTTAACTTTGAAATTATGCTATATACAAGCTTTAAAAAATATAGATAATATGTAACATTAAATAACGTTTTTATTATTAGAAAAAAATAAAATTTTATTCACATTGGCAGTTTTTTTATATTAATTTTTTTTCATAGTACAAATATCAATTGAATATTGATGGCACAGTAGCAGCTTATCGATTCCCATATTTACTTGCTGGAGATTCTTTGGTGTTTAAGCAAGAATCCAAGTATTATGAATTTTTTTATAAAGATCTTACATCTGGATTACATTATGTACCTGTGAAAAGCGATCTATCGGATCTTGTCGAAAAGATTATGTGGGCAAAGGAGCATGATGAGGATGGATTGAGAATTGTTAAATCTGCCAGACAATTTACCAGGGATAATTTATTACCACGTGATATATTATGTTACTATACAGTTTTATTTCATGTATGGGAAAAAGTTTTATATATTTTTCTTGGATATATATCTTTGTCAAATAATACAATTTTTTATATTTCAGGAATGGAATAAACGCTTAAAGAGTAAAGTTGAAGTATTAAATAACATGGAAGAAGTACCACAACCTAGTCATTCTTGTCAGTGTCATTTTAAGAATTCAAACCTTCGAGAGGAATTGTAATTTTGAACATCTTTTTGTAACATCATTTTTTTCTATGATTTATTTATATAATGAAAATTTAACACATTACCATACATATATCATCTATTATGGGTGCACAAAAATGCACAATCCGTTTACTAAGATTTTATAGCTAATTGCTTATGTCAAAAATAAAAAGAAATTAGAAGATAAGCCTGAACTTGAAAAACAAAATAGTTGTCTAATATTTAATAATCTTCTCTTTTACAATGCTTGTATTATACAATCTGTCTCAGCTATTTTTCTATATATATTATTTTATATATTTTTTGTTTATTTAATCTAATGTTATGTCGCAAGAATTTGAATAAGATACGTCATTTGTACAATTATCAACATCTTTTTCGAAAAATATTTATGGGATAAATACAAGGCGTGGCGAGATTTGTGATATTCTCTCTTCAATTGTATCGCGAATTCTACTGCAAATAATATTTAACATGGAAAATTTATATTCATATTCATTTCGGAAATTAAATATTTCCTTATCAATTAAGAGCAGTACCTATAAATAAAGAATAAACATTCATATATACTTCTATATGGTATTTGTACCATTGCATATATAGTTACATAATTCTTTGACTTTCAATTTGTTTATGCTTAATAAATAATTACATATATATTTGTGATAAAAATAGAATTTTTATCATCTTTAATATAAGCAAAATAACGAAAGTAAATATAAAAAATTTAATGAAGAAATTTTTAAAATAAGTCTGTGACAAATATCAACATTATTTTTCTAATTTGTAAAAATAAAACAAATTATACAAAAACTTAATAATGTTCTTATGTGCTACAATTTAGCTGTTATGTGCTTTTCGTATTAGAAGTTTTGCCACAAGAGTTAAAAGCCATTTGGAATATTTTGGCATATTTATTTCATCGAAATCTAATAA
>NW_017259243.1:476582-486368 GCF_001594045.1 Atta colombica | reverse complement strand
AAAACAAAATTATACATAAATTATTTATATCACCACATATGGAAAAATATATGTATATAAATACTGAAGATTGTTAAAAGAATTGTAAACAATGTAAATCCAACTAGTAGTCCTTTCATTTTGGAACATCATCTATAATTTATATATAATTTTGTCCTAAACTTTTTCTTATTATCAATCTAATGCATAAGATTAAATTAAATTAAGTTCTTTACATAATTCTTTTTTAATTCTAATCTCATTCTTTGTTGAAAGAATATTCTAAAATATTTATATATTCAAAATATTTAAATATTATGAATATTATATAATATAGATTCATAATATCTAAATAAACATTGTGATTTACATTATGAAAATACGTACTCATACAGCAACTAAAAATATAAACAAAAATATTTTCAATATCCGTAATAATCTAAATTTTATGTAAATTTGGGAGTTATTGATGTATTTATTGTGTGGGTGGCTGATAACCGTAACCTCCATATTGATTAGGAGGAGGAGGTCCTTGTGGTCCAGGTGGAGGAGGCATATGGCCACCAGGTGGTCGTGGTGGATATTGTGGATATCCTTGTCCTGCAGGCGGTGGAGGATAACTTTGAGGAGGATATTGAGGATGCCCATAATGTTGTCCCCCTTGTGGTGGATGAGGACTATAAATCTGCAATTCAGAATGCTCTCAATAAGTTTCAATTTATGTTAATAATAAATTTATATGTTTTATCTTCTTCCACATATATTACAATTTTTCATAGATATTTCAAACATAAAAAATTTAAGACAGAGAAGATAGTGTTCTTATTCTACATAAAAAATTGTATAAGATTATAAAAACTATAAAATTTTACACACACACACACACACACACACACACACACACACACACACACACACACACACAATTGCCATGAAACATAAATTCAAATCATAAACTAATCGTCTATATCAATATAGTCATGTTACTCGAACAATACCTGTGGTTGTCCTCCTGGAGTCGGTGGAACATATGTTTGTGTAGTAGTCGGCCCATAGGCAGGTTGTTGTTGAGGGCCTGGTGGTGGAGCAGGACCTTGTGGTGGACCAGATGGAGGTTGAAATCCACTCGGAGCTGGACTCTGAGACGGTTGCTGTTGCGTCTGCGGAGCTGTTTGCGACTGTTGCTGAGATTGTTGCGGTGGCTGGTGCGGTGATTGATGCGGTGGTTGATGGGATGACTGATGAGTTGGTTGGTGAGGTGGTTGATGCGGAGTGTGCGGTGGTTGATGTGGTGATTGAGTGTGCGGTGGGGGTGGATGCGGGGGATGCGACGTTGGATGTGGTGTTTGATGAACGGGATATCCAGAAGGTGTTGGTGGCACCGGGGGTGCATAGCTTCCACCTTGCGATGTTGGTGGCGGACCGCTATTCGGCGGATATGTCTGCGTCGAGGCAGATGGTGTGCTTGTTGGCTGACTGCTTTGGGCATAAGTATTGCTGCTCGCAGAGGAGGTGCTAAATGGCGGAGATGTAGAGGCGGGACCGTACTGCGTCGCGCCAGGACCTGGACTTGGTTGGCTAACATAATTGGGTTGCGGACCCGCGTTTTGCTGCGACCCAGGTTGTGGAGGTTGAGTCGCATTAGTTGTCGGAGGTGGTGGATAATTTTGCGGTGGGACATTGTTCGCATATGTCTGTGAGGAAGGAGGAGGATAACTTCCAGGTTGTCCAGCAGCGTATGCGTTTTGAGGTGGCGCTTGGGACGGAGGCTGCTGATAATTTGGTTGTGGACTAGGACTGCCGTATTGTCCTGGTTGTTGTTGTTGACTACCTGATGAGAAATTCTGTTGTGAGGCATTTGAAGGTGGATAACCTTGTTGGTTTGGCGGCGGTGGTCCATATCCTGAAAGTGGCTGAGCTGTGCCTGGTGGTGGATAACCACCTGGTTGTGGACCATAACTGTTTACTGTAGTTGGAGGACCATAATTTGGCTGCGTTGCTGCATTATATCCTTGCTGTTGAGAAGCGTTTGGCGGTCCATATTGATTTGGTTGACCCGGAGTGTATGCAGATCCTTGTGGACCTTGGTAGTTTGAGCCAGGATTTTGACCAGTGTATTGAGCAGGATAACCTTGTTGAGAAGGTTGCTGAGGATAACCTTGTGGACCTCTATATTGTTGTGGACCTGGTGCAGTTGGAGGTCCTATAAATATTAAAAGATTAAAATGTCTAATAATCTGTAGAGTTAATAAAGTTATAATTATGCTTCAGATTTTTTTAAATTGACATATAATTATAATTTAATATAAATTTAGAATAAGATTTCTCTCAATAGAAAATTCAAATTGGAATATAACATACTATTTATGGTAGGTCCTTGGCCAGGCATTACAGGCCCACGATAACCTTGTGCCATTGGTTGGCCTTGATTAAACGTCGACATTGGCATTGTTGGCTGCGTATTTGGTGGCATTTCTCCTCCAGGACCAGTTGCACCACCTGGACCACTTGGAAGTCCTTGTGGATTCATCATACCATGTTGAGGACCATTAGGAATACCTTGAGGTAGCTTGAAACCAAAAGATAGTTAATTTAATTTTGCAATTCTTTATAAAAATTTTATTCAACTTAACAGTTTTTGTTGAATTAAATGTATTTTATTATGTTTTATGTTGTTTATTCTATTGAATCTGCTACTTACAGGTAATAAAGTCTGAAGATTCTGGTTTACATCAGCGATAGATGCTAAATATACCAAGTTGCGATGTAGCATTTGCTGATACCTGAAAGTTAAAATTAATAAGTTTATAAATTGACTTAACAAAAGTTATTAAACAATCCTCTTAGATATATACTTGACATTTGATATATATAACTGAAAAATAATTTGATATGAGATTAAGACTGTCATCTCAATAATAAAAAAAAAAATTTTTTTTAATTCTTGCTACACAATATTATTTCATAAGAAACATTTCTTAATGGACTCGAAAAGGAGACACATAATACACGTTGAAATATTAAGAAACAAAATCATTGCTGAATCACTTACTGTACACATTCCTGTGCTTTGCCCTTGTTTTGATATTCTTGAATCATTTGTATAAGCTGGCTATTCTCATCAAGCATCTAAAAAAACATGATAAACGCATACATGTACAGTTATACTTACAATTTTAAACATGTTCCATGTTTCAGCTTTCAATTATAAATGGTGTAGTAGTAAAAGCCAATTTTTTTTGCAAACTGCTTTACCTTTTGTATCTGGGCAGGATTTGGAGGTGGCCTGCCGCGTTGTGCGAAGGTCACGGACATTTTCGAAGCGACAACTCACGAATCGTCTCGACGTTAAAGAACTTTCACCGAGAAAGACCGGTAATCGAGGAGAGTAATCTTCCGTCACGTCGCGCTATTGCGAAGAGCTACCTGGAAATATCTCAAAGGAGCGCGATACGTCCATCTTCGTCGTATTTCCCAAATATATTCCCGCAGTCCGAAGCACGAGATTATTCGCGCGGGACCGACGGGAACGTCGCAGAAATCTTTTTTTCAAACTCAATCCGCTTGTTATGTACACACGAGATATATATAAATATGTATGTATATGTATATATGTACGCTAACACAAACTAGTCGTGCGTATTAGTACGTATAACGTATTTTTGTCGTAACGTAGCTGACGCGTGTGGCAATTATCGTCAATTACCTCGTGAAGTGTATGCAGTTTCGGAGTTAGATAAGACGAGAGATTGGATAGTACGCGAGAGAAATAGAAGGCTTGGGAGAGCAACGCCACTAACGGCACATATCCGAGCTTGTACCTTTGGTTCCTTTGATATTAAGGTACATTTCCACGAGCCTTTCAAGCCAACTGTTTCAATAATCAATGACAAAAAGAATCAAAATTGATTAATTGATATTTGTCAATTTTGATCATATGATATATTTGTCTATTTTTAAATGCAAAATTTTTAGGAATTTCAAGTAACGTGAACAGACCCTGATGTGCCAAATAACAAACTGTTGGAGATCTTGCTGCTAGAAAATTGGTAACAAATTAAAAAGAAAGAGATAAAAGATAGACTGAAACATAACTCGATGAATGTGTAATTGTATAAAGAAATTGCTTTATCATTGTTTATTACGTTGATTAACGTTGATGTAAGAATATCGCATGCAAATGGCTTCAACGAAAGTAAGTAAATTAATTTTTATCTCATTATTGGCAGAAAATATTGTCATATTTATATGTTTCTGCAGATTGAATTTGCGGTACATATGACATGCGAGAAATGCGTTAATGCAATTTCTAAGAGTATAGCAGATCTGGAGGACATTCGAAATGTTGATATATCATTAGAATGTGGCACTGTCACTCTTGAAACAAATCTATCTTATTCCATCATACAGGAAAGAATCGAAAGAACTGGAAGACAGGCAGTGTTGAAGGGATACGGAGGTTTAAATAATTTTTTTTACGTTTTTTATATATATGTATATATATAAAATGTATTATCTGATATTATAACAATTTTTTCTGTTTCATTCACGATTTCTGAAAGCATAAGATGTTTTTAAGATTGTCAAAGATAAAAAAGAAATATTTTATTGAAAAAGACAATTTAAAAACTTGTTTTGAATGTTTTTATATTCTATATTTTATATATGCATTAAATATATGCATATATATATTCAATATGTATAGAATGAAGTATAGAAATATGAAAAGTAGGAACAAAGAGATTTAATATATGTCTATTTAAACTCATATGTATATGTGAATCTCAGATATTAACATATATTAATTATTAGATACTTATCTTTTACAGATGGATCAAGTGCTGTGGTGATGTTGAGTGGAAATTCAGGATATAGCATAGGTAATCTGATCAGAGGGGTTATAAGATTTGCAGAAACTTCAGAGGGATGTATCATAGATGGTACAATTGATGGTTTGACCCCTGGTGAGCATGGTATGCATGTACATGAATGCGGTGATATATCTAATGGCTGTGAAAGGTAAAAAAATTTGCAAAAGTAAGTACTTGGATTGACATTTTGAATAAATTGTATTTTTATTACAGCGTAGGCGAACACTTTAATCCAAATAATTCACCACACGGTAGCCCTGAAAACGATTTGTCCAAAAGGGTAAATTTAAACAATCAAATTCTTGCTGTGTAAACATTTTGTACTCATTTAGTGTAAACATGGGTCATTGATGTCCAGCATGTTTTTTTTTAGTGGATTAAATGATTTTAAAAAATATTAAAAAGTAGTTTCGTGTAATTTCCTTAACTATTCTAAATGAAGATGATTATTTGTTTAAATATTTTGGGCGCGTACTCACTTATTTTCAAAATATTTATAATTGTCTGGACTGAAAAATTACCCCCGTTTGCACGGTAAGGATTAAATTTTATAGTATTTTAACAATTTTATTATTTGCCATTACAGCATGTTGGTGATCTTGGCAATATCCTAGCTGACACTTCTGGCAGAGCTGCTTTTCGGAAGATAGACAAGTTTCTTAAGATACCTGACATCATTGGCAGATCTCTCATTATTACTAAGGATCCAGATGATCTTGGAAGAGGTAATAGTCCAGAGTCCAAGATAAATGGAAATAGCGGAGCTAGGTACGAAATGACTCTTATTGTCAAAGTTTATGATAATTATTTATTATTTTACATTATAAATTTTTCTTCAGATTGGCTTGCGGTATTATAGCTAGATCATCCGGATTGTTTCAAAATACAAAGAAGATCTGCGCATGCGACGGCCTCACTATATGGGACGAGAGAGATCGGGCGCTTGTGAACCATGGTACAAAAAGTACAGAAAATGAGAAAATATGCACGTTAATTTGAAAGTTTGAAATTTATGATATTTATCTAGCTACAACATTTATTGTGATTTATTGTACAATATTCATTATTAGAATTTTTTTATTTATTTATAAGGAAAAAAAGAAAAGATGAAAAAAAAATTTTTTTTAAATCTTTTATATTTTTTTATTTAATTAAGTGAGAATTGGTGAGAATTAGAACTTCTTATAATAATCAATATAATCTTATATCATTATATGTATCAATTTCGTGAACAAATAATTTGATTATATAAAGTAATTTATACAATACTTTTTTTTCAGCAAATTTATAACTAACATGAAGACAATGCGATTGATCTAACAAAGAATGCATTCCACGTTTAAGAAAACTTACGTTAAAAAAGAAATATACTGTTTTAGCTTTTTGGCAAAATAAAAAATATATAAATATATCTCTAGTCTCTCTATATGTATATATGTACAGATTTCTACTAAATTAATTATATCATTTGTTGCGTCTTTGTCATTGTTGCTAGTTTTGTATCTAACATACACACTACCTCTCAAAAAGTTTGGGATCGTAATTTTTAGTTTATACCGTAATTTTATACGAAACCATAATTCTTTACATATAATTATATTCTCTTTACATATAATTATGTTATTTTGAAAATAATTATTTTATTTTTGAATGTACACTATTAAAATAAAATTTGTTATTGGAACAGTATGTTGTACATTTTTGTACATTTATAATATTAATAAATAAAATTGATGAAATTTTCTTTTCAAAGTTTAGAAATGCTCTAACTTTTGGGCAACAGTGAGTATCTTTCAACAAACACAAATAAGAGTAATATTAATATATATATAATAGGCCATTGTCTGCTGAGGATAGGACCATTCCTCTTGATTTAAAAGCATTACCCAATTAGCGCACAGAAAACTACCAACAGTTGAAAAATAAATGCTGACGCAGCCCACGATGACCAGTGGCCTAATTTCCACCGAGGATTTAATCCGGATCAGAATAAGAACCAATCAATTACAGTCGAGCATTCCCCTATTGTTTGACTGTGACAGAGGACTATGTTCGACTCGGTAGAAATTAGGCCAGGCAATTGATTGTGGATTTGGAGAAGAGGTGAAAATTACAAGTAAGCAAAGATTACTAGATATTGACCAATTAAATTATGAATACTCTAGTGAATTTGCTCACTTTGATAATTAATCCCTAGATACTCAGAGTTGTCAGAGTCAAGTTTTGGAACGCACCCCAGTGGATTACCACCGGACGAGCATATCCTTGTTTTTATCAATCTTTATATCATGTCTTGACTTTTCTACTTTTTCTCGTAAAAGTTTTCTCTCATAAAATTAGATTCAATCATAAATAGACAGAAGCAGGAGCCATTAAGCAAGAAGAAGAAGAATCATAAATAGACTCAAATAAACACATTGTAAGTAATAAGTGAAAATAAGGGAGCTAATTACATAAAGTATTAAAAAAGAGTTTTGGGAAATGTTAAAAATATCAATGTTTATTATCTTATAGAAACTCATTGAATAAAGTTTTTATTTATAGCTTTTCCTGAAGAAAATTAACTTTTAGAATGGGTATCCCTGGTCTAACAACGTATATATCGAATGATTCAGAGCGTTATCTCGAATATTACGCTTTACATGACAGTTATTTAGTAATTGACGGCAACAGTGTGTGTTGTCAATTGTATACTTGGTATGCGAGATGCAATTGTGCTTTTGGTGGTGATTATGACAAGTATGCGCAAAGTGTGAGGGATTTTTTTGATAAACTCCTAAAATGCAACGTTACTCCACTGGTTTTGATTGATGGTGGTTGTGAAGACAAGAAGCTGAAAACAGTTATATCTCGAACTAAACAGAAGATTGAGATTGCATCAAATTATACTTTATCTTCTCAGCATCGGACCAAATTTCTTCCTCTACTTATGAGAGAGGTCTTCAAAGATATCATGAAAGAAAAAGGTATTAGATATGCGCAGTGTATATTTGAAGCAGACAATACAATAGCTGCGATAGCACGCATTCTCAATTGTCCTGTATTGAGTTATGATTCTGACTTCTATATTTATGGATCATTATACATACCATTCAATACATTGGAAACTGACATAGTGCCTAACCCAGCAGGCAGAGGTTACATAAAACGCTGCAAAATTTATTATGTTGATAAACTTTTCCAGATTTATTATGGATTAAACCAGTCTTTATTGCCCTTAGCAGCAGTATTATTAGGAAATGATTATGTGAAGCAGCATATGTTTAAAAACTTTTTTCATCATCTGCCACGATCAAGAAGGAGGAGATGTAACAATGAACAACAACGACGTATAGACATGACATTTGATTGGCTACGAAGACGCAGTTTAAATGAAGCTGTTATAGGAATACTAAGGAGATTACGAAAACAAGAACGCAAACATGTTTTACATACCATAGAAACGGTAATAAATAGTTATATCAATGCACCATTGAGTGTGTTATATACACTAAATATTCCTGCAGAAATCTTTTCGAGGGTAAATATGCAGAATACATCCAAGATTTATAAGTTTGAAGGTGATATATATAATTTGACATTTATTGACGAAAGAACAAATGATACAGAATTAAGTGATGGGGAGGAAATAGAAGATAGAGAAATAACAAACATACTTGAAGAAAAGAAGTTGATTTCTAATGAGTCTTTGGTTGACAATTTACCTCAGTGGTTTATTAATGAATTTAAACAAAGTAGATTTCCTTCCTATTTTATAGATTTAATAATAAGGAAGTTGTATGTTTGTCCTGCACAAATTGAAGATTCTTCCTGCATCTCATCTATTGCTATAAGTTCAAAAATTATAAGTGTTATTTATGGATTACTGATATCAGGAGTTCAGGGAAGGAAATTCAATATGGAATATATTACCAGAGACGAAAATAAGAAAATAAAGCGTTATCAATTGGAATATAGTGACAATATATTTGGTTGTAAACTACCTTCTTTACTCAATTTAAGAGAAATATCCATTGTCATCAGAAGAGAAATTTTAAATACCACTTTGACAATCTTTAATGCAAAATATATGAATGAAATTCCATCAATTTGGATGTTGTATATTGCCACCATGAAGTATTGGATTGATCAACAAGAGGAACCATCTAAATTCAATTGTCATGTATACTCTTTATTATTTGCTTTGTTATTTAACTTAATAGATTGTAATATAGGCTTTTATAGAATCTTAAACAAATTTTATCAGAGATTTAATAGAATTGTAGACAATATTCGACACGAAAGAAGAATGAGAAATTATCGACCACAGTATTCAATTGATGCTACACTTGCAGATGCCATTCGCGAAGTTGATGCTAACGACTGCTTAATTGCAGCTCCATTCTTTATATCTAATTTTGAAATAGATCAGAAACTGCATTTGCAACCGAAAAAATTTAATATCACAATTGTTCATGGTTTTGCAGAGTTTCAAAATTGTTTGAGGCATAGCATGAACTTAAATGCATTATTGGGATATCCTTATGAACCAACTAGAGTTGCTAGTGTGTTCAATGGTACATTATTGTATAATTTATGTAACAATTTTAAAAAACGTGACAATGTTGAAGTTTATATTAATTTAATTTTGCAAGATTCCCCGAGTTTATCGCGTCTATTTAACATACTTTTATTAAAAGTCAAACCTTTGTTTAATACTACACTAGAAAATAAAGCCGATAAATATAAGAAGCAAAAAGTAAAAAGATATGAAAAAAGATATGAAAAAAAGAAATGTATTTCACACGAAGAAAATCATGACGAAGAAAATCCACCACAAGAAAGCACCAGCGAAGAATTTTACGATGTAAACAATTCATTTTCTGTACTTGGTACCACACAGCATTAGGCCTTTTATTGTATCATAATTAAATTGCGTAATTGTGTCTCTACCATT
>NW_017259243.1:474599-476482 GCF_001594045.1 Atta colombica | reverse complement strand
TATATATATATAAAATTTTGTATCATATAAAACGTATATAAAAACATGTCTAAAAAAAATAGATCAGAAAAAATCTGAATCCTCACTGCTATCAGTTTCATCGTTAGAGGAATTCTTAGAAGAATTTATATATTTGTTTTGTTTCTGATGTAATAGCGATCTTTTGATATCTGATTTTTTCTTTCTCTTATTAAGCAACTGATAATTCTAAATTAATAAAAAGATCTTTATTGGTTAACTGCACTTTGTTGCATAAAAAATAAAGTTGACATAAAAGAACTCGAACGTATTGTATTACGTTTTTGTACATTTCCCAGAATGCACTGATCGCTGTTTTAGCAGCATTAGCCTCTTCTCGTAAAGTTGGTATACAATATTGGTCATCTCCATATTTAGCGATCAATCCAACGCAAACAGCATACTTCAGTTTTTCTTGTAATTCTTGCTCGAGAGTTTCTAAATCGGTTTCAACTGGATAATGTCTCTGTATATGATCCCTTAAATTTTTTAATTTAACAAATAATTGACGTTTTTGTAATTCTTTTATGATTGTACGTAGCATCTGCGGAGTTATCGGAATCACTTCCATCTGAATACAAAATAAGCTTTGTTAAAATATTCTAATCGAACATACATGTACAAAATAAACTAAGGAAAAATGTTATATCTATGTAAAATTTGTTATGTTATATAATAAAATTGTCTCGTAAATAAATATCTTTGAAAAAACGTCTAAGAATTTATTGTTGACGTATGTGAATATATCATCAAACAAATAAAATTTTATGATATTTGAACTTACAACTTTTAATTTATATCATTAATAATTTATATCATTAATTCGATAACTTTATGTTATTTTGACATTTTGTTCGGGAACTGACAATTTTTATAATACACATGTATACATTTATTTCGTTGTTTTGACCATGATGGAATTAGATCGTGATGTTTATTTCCACTATATTTATACTTTTGAATTAAAATCGATGAAATTAAGAAATAACTGGATATACAAGGTGTCCCATGAGATTTCTCCAACTGTCCACAAAAAGGTAGATGGGATCGAAATAAACATAAAAGTCCTTTATCGTTTAGCGATATTCGTAATAATAATAATCGAGATATTAATGTTTGCAATTGTATTAATAAGAGCGCGCCAATAGAAACGTTCCGGCCGTTCGAAGTATAGCCTAGTCCATTTTTTTCAATAGGCTGCGCGTTGGAGAAGTAAAGCCTTCTACATTAGTTGCAAGCCAATCGCAAATTTGTTATGACAGCCAATATGAAACGTTGATTTCAAAATGCAAGCTTCAGATTGGCTGTCGTAACAAACTTGCGATCAGCTTGCAATTAATGTAGAACCGGTTTAAGAGAGGAAGCGTACCGTTGCTTAGCTATACTTCAAGCATTTCTATTTCGGCGCGCTCTCATTAATACAATTGCAAACATTAATATCTCGATCATTACGAATATCGTTAAACAATAAAGGACTTTTATGTTTATTTCTCATCTACCCCATCTACTTTCCTGTGAGCGGTTGGAGAAGTCGGCAGAATAAAATTCAGTGCATGAATTTTTTTGTACACACCTCGTACTTATTTAGAGAGAATCGAAATTTAAGAAAAATATTATATAATGATGTAAAACTTTATATGAATATTTTATTCATTTATTATCTAAAATGAATGACATCAGTCATAAATTTATATAAATTTACATAAAGATAATAAGTTTCATGTTGCATTAATAAAGATTATTCTTATTTTTTTTCATAAAATTGTTAGTGGCTAATATGTTCCTTTTTGTATTACATATATTATTAATTATATGTATACATATGTTAAAAAGAAATTTTTTGTCCATAATATTATATTTAATAT
>NW_017259243.1:472817-473478 GCF_001594045.1 Atta colombica | reverse complement strand
ATTATACTAATATATATATATATATATATTAGTCTAATTTTATAATTCGAGAACTTATAATTCTTCCAGTATTAAGCTTTATACAATATAGATTGTAATTTCCTGGACTTAAATTTTCTTATATTTCTGCATCTATATAACAAAATTATCACCATTGCACGGGATGTGTAACATGTAGAACTCTTAATATATATATATTTTTTTTTTTCTCTTAATATTTTATATTTCTATATTAATGAGAATGTTTCACGTATATTGTATTTTGAAATAAAAATTATATTATACTTCTTTCGTAAAACGATTCATTCCATCGTGAGATACCGACACCACGTTGCAAGAATTTTAGAAGATAGGAAAATAAGTGATGCATACAATTTAAATACAGTGTGACAAAAGATAAAGAGAGAATAACCTTATTAAAATCCTTCAATTTTTAGTTGGATCATTATGCCATATGTTTAAAAAATATTGCACGGAAAAAACGATAATAATAATAAGTATAGTATCCACGAAACTCTTGAATATATTTATGTTGTGATGCTGTTCACCAGATTCTCTTTGCTTTCTTACAACTTGTTCTACAATCTGCTGTATACGATTCAATTTCTCACCATGTTCTATCATTTGATGCTCAACTTGTTTCATTATGTCAATTAACCTA
>NW_017259243.1:471863-472707 GCF_001594045.1 Atta colombica | reverse complement strand
TATATATATATATATATATAAATTCAAACATAATGTTTAAATTTTGTATGCATTATTATGTAGTTAATAATTAACAATATTTACATTTTAATGTTCTTACCTAGTGGTTGAACGTTTTCTTTTTCCTAACGATTGACTAGAATCCGTATGTGCTTCCGCAGATGAACTTCCAGAATCATGAGCCTCTGTTAAAGGCATATTATTTGATAGCTGCCTCTTAGAAGATTTGAGTACTGATAAGGAGGAACGTGATTCAGCTTGTAATAATGGAATCTGCAATGATTTGTAATCTAGATTATGATTAATCAAAATTAAATATTGTATGAACGATGTCTCTTAAGCTTGAAATCTAATCTTAGAAATCTTTTAATTCATTTTTGAAACTGTCTTTTTGTTAGGAATTATACTCAAACTAACTGATAAAATACTTTCTAAATTAGTGAGCATATATGTTAATTAAAGCACAAATAGCAAATATATGTATGCATGTATGTTCAAAATTATAAAAATTTAAATGTGGAAAATTATATTGAGTTGTCCGGAAAGTTCGTGCCGACTAACCTATATAATTTAATAAATGTATACCAAAATTAAATTTTCTGCATTTAAATTTTCCTTCAACATCGGCACGAACTTTCCGGATAACCCAATATATTATATTAAGTATGAATTTGTATTATAATTTTCTAAGATATGTATTTGAAACTTACTTTGAATGTGTAATAATTTTAAATTTATATAGTTTACATTAATCATAAAATAGAATTTTAGGGCAAACAAATGATTACGCAAAAATAATGTTACTTTGATTAATAAATAGAATAACCTAGAATATATATATATA
>NW_017259243.1:468271-471834 GCF_001594045.1 Atta colombica | reverse complement strand
TATATATATATATAGAATAATAGAATAACCTAATTAATATTAATACCAATGTAAATTACAAGTCAAGCGAAACAAGTTTATTAAAAATATCAGAGCTGTATACAATCTAGTTAAATTCATCGATAGCAAATAGAATGAAACTGTATAACATGCAATTGTTCAATAATCTTGCCGGAAAAAGAATAAAATAGACACATAAAGCGATTAATGTAATTATTACTTATACAAATGTGTACAAATATTAAAACAGCATGCATAATGCGAACTACATCTTACATCGCTGTACCTGTGATTGGGGTTCAGTAGAAACAATACTACCAGTACGCATAATAGGTGTTTTATGCCTGGTCTTTGTGCGCACTACATAATTTTCTTCATATTGTACTACATCATTTCTCGGATCCCATGGTCTTATATCAGCATGTCGATAAACCCAATTTCCAGTTATAATATCCTAATAAAATAAAAAAAAGTTGGAAATTATTTTGCAAATATTAATATCCGATAAATATTTGACAATATATAAACATAAACATTAAATATGAAAATGATGCATATCATACTTGAACGAAGTATTTTGGAATCCATTCTTGTCCTAGTCTCTTTCGCTCTTTAGCGCGTTCTCTTTGTGCTTCTTCGAGTCGAGTTTTAGCGTCAGTAGCGGCAACTTGGTCGTCCTTATTAATAGCTTGTGTAACAGCCAACCACAATTTTTCACTTTCCCATGCTCCCTGATGTTCCAAAGGAACAGTATATTTTTTCAATCTTTTTTTGCGTATTTCTGGAGTAGGATTGAAAAAAATATTTTCTTGCTGTAAAATAAAACATTATGTTAATAGTTATCTAAAATTATTGATTAAGATTTAAGTTTACCCCTGTCCGTTTATCCGTTATTAAAATTAATCCATCCCAATATCCCATAATAGTAGCCAAAGTTTCCTTTCCTAGGCGTATTCGTCCTACAACTTGATTCATTAATTCCGCACCGCCAAGAAACGGCTAAAAATATATATATTATTGTAACATTTTTAATTATATTAACATTATTTTTAATATTATTTTATATTATTTAGTCAAATTAATATAATTAAATCTTATTACAACATAAGAGATAAATTAAGATTTCGTTATATCTTTAAAATAAATCGTAATTTTATTGATAATATTGGTAACTGTATAAAAAAAATCAAATATATTATGTGTATTACTTTAAGTTTAAATTCTAATTCTGTGTGATAGCCAGTCTTCTCGCATATTATGTTCACTTTTCCACCGAGTTCCATAGATAATGTCCCCATAAGAATGCCTTTGCAATGTGCATAAGGAATTGTCATTGTATAATCTTCGCCTCTCGGCAACATCGTCAATACAGCGATACCATCCAAAACTGCAGAAGTCGAATTTCCTGTAAGACATATATATTATAAATATTGTTATTGCTATATACACCGGCTCTATATCAATATTACTATAATCTATATTAAATAATAAATAAATTACCATAAAATTTAGATTTTGCAATAATAGTAGCGCTGATAGTAAATCCATCTTGACGATTTGTCACATAAAATCCTGAGATAGGTGGATGATGCGATAACTAACAAGAAAGTTTTAGATGTATTTGTTAATACCAAACATTACTTTTTCAAAAAAATAATGAATAATTAGTTACACACACGCGCGCGCGCGCGCGCGCGCGCGCGCACACACACACACACACACACACAATCTAATTTAATCAATAATTTACTATCTTTTAGATCATACTTGTTCGGCTAAATAGAATGTTCTTGAACCATTAGAATGTTGCCAATAACAGCGAAATGTTTCGCCCAAAAGCGGATTATATGGCTTTTTCAAGCCTTGTGGTTTTTTGTAAAATCCCGATAAATACCATTTCACTACAGCTTTCATACGTGTAAATGCATCATCTTCCAATACTGCTCTGTAAATTGAAATAAAATTTAGAAATTATATTCCTTTAATTGTATATGTTAAGAAAATAATAATGTACTAATGTATTATATTACTACGTTTTACTAACTGAGACAATAAATCGGCGTGATAATACGAATCGGCCAGTTTTTCCAGAAACGATCGTGATTCCAGAATGAAAGTCGGCAATACAACTTTAGACAGATCCATGCCAGGACGAACTTGTTTCATTAAGAACCATATCAAAGACTTTTGTTCTTCTTGTAGTTCTGCAACGACTTCGCCAGCCTATTAATTGATAACAGTATAGTAACTACAGGAAATAAATGCAATATAAAATTATATATTCATGATAAATCGAAGTAATCCAGAAAAACTTTTATAAAAAAAGTTCTATGAATTGTAAATATGTTATCTTGTTATAAACATGTATTCTAATTAAGAATTGTATTGTGCGGAATTACTGCTTACCGTTCCAAGAATTTCATTTTCATTAGCTACGTATGGTGTTTCGGTGATTGGCTCCGATTGATCTTCTTTGGCTGATGCTTCAGATTCACTATCCGAGGCACTGATTTCAGCATCAGCTACTACTCCATTCTCTGGCTGACTAATATCGTCCAGGTCTGTATGCAAGGGGTACACAGGATCTAGCGTTACTACTTGATGGGTATCATACTCTAAGACACGTATAGAAGGAATAGTCATGCGACGTGCTGGGGAAATTGGTGGATAAGATGCAGAAGCAAAACATGAAGATCCAGACGGTTGAACATCACCACTATCTGGTTCCTCATTAGAAGTCGAAGACGCAATGTTTTCTTGATCTGTGCCAGGTGTAGGAGAGCGATCAAGTAAAAATTTTTCCCAATATGCAACTGCGTGACAAAGATGTTGAAACATTGGAGTAGGTGAGGGACAAATGCTTCTATCGCAAGTTACAGCGGGTGAGAGTGATTGCGGATGAAATAATAAGTGTCTTTGAGGAGTTGTAGGTGTTCTTGGAGCATAGCGACTTAAATATACTGTTAATACAAAAAGCAGGATAACAAAAAAAAAATAACAACGATCATTATTATTGTTAGTAAATTTAAATGCATATGTATATATATATTTAAGATTAAATAAATTAATCATAATTAGTTTTTATAAAATTTTAGTTAAAATTTGAACACATAAAAATATAAAAATATTCCTGCATTGACTATTTCAATATGAATCTGACCAACTTAAATTATTATAATTATCTATTTTGCTATTATAATTTTTATATTTATTAACTGGTCTAATTTAACATTTAATATTCAAAATTAAAATAGTAAAATATTATCAGCTGTATATCGTCATTAAAGAAATTATTATCAATTCATCAGAAAATTAGTTATTAAAGTCCATTGAATAATAAAGTTAGTTGGAATGATATTTTTATATAAAAATAATTTTTTAAATAATTTTTCTTCACCGTAACAAGATTTTTAACTGCGATTTTACTTTAGCACTTTACGTGTTATATCCATACTTGACCATACACATGAGAGAACTGGGAATAAACGTGGAAGAGACGGCGATAATGAGTTCCATCACTCCTCTCGTGGCTATGGTGATGCCGCCGCTTGCCGGTATGTTAG
>NW_017259243.1:466452-467982 GCF_001594045.1 Atta colombica | reverse complement strand
TACGCACGCACGCACGCACGCACGCACGCACGCACGCACGCACGCACGCACGCACGCACGCACGCACGCACACACACACACACAGAGGATTTCCATCCTAGTGAAAAATATATAAGAGCAAAGTTGTAAGACTTCAAAAATCTACCTAACTGATAAGAGTTGATCTTGAATGCATATGAAGGTCAAGTTGAATTTTTTAAACAGACCTTCCCTCTTTTTATTATAGTTGTTATATTACATAGTCTTATAGTTTATTTTAAGAGCTTTTCAAAACACTATAATAAAATATTTTTTCATTAAGTATTTTTCGAGTTATAAGGCTTGAAAGTCGTCGGCATTAGCATTACGCAAGGTATCCGACGGATGGTTAAAACCTCCTAAAATTTCTCCTGGATAACATTTGTTAAGATCAAGGCCATTGGAGATTATTCCTCTTATTTTCACTTTTATTAAAATTCATTTTAAAATAAAAGTGAAAAATAAAGTCAAAAAATGAAAATCAGAGATATAACCTCCTGGCCTTGATTTTGATTTTGAAATGTTATCCAGAACATGATCCTGAATGATATTCAAAAGGTTTTAGCCAACTTGCTAATGCTAATGCAAGCGTTACTGTAACTTTCTTATAACTTGAAAAGTACTTTATGAAAAATTATTTTATTATAACTTGAAAAGTACTTTATGAAAAATTATTTTATTATAGTGGAAAGTTTTCGAGGTGTGCTATAAGAATATGCAATAAAAATAGGGAGTTCCATAAAAAAATTCAACTTGATCTTCAGATTCCCCCCATAATCAACCTTTTATCATCAGTTAGATAGATTTTTTGAAGTCCTACAACTTTGCTCTTAATATTTTTCACTAGAGTTGATCGTTTCCGAAATATTTTAGCATTTCCAGACTTTTTGAAAATTCTGTGTATATATATATATAAATTTTATATACAGATACACACAAACACACGAGGTGTTCTTAGAATAACTATTTCTTTTATAATAAGATTTCTTTTTAAGTATTAATAATGAGGCAATAATAATTTATAAAGAAATAAATAATAAAAATCAAGAATATTTATACTACAAGAGAATTGATCTCAAATTAGTTATTCCATGGATAAAAAAACATGCAGAAAATTTAGAAAATCCTATATATATGCTATTATATTATTAGAAATTACATTCCTTAAGTTTCAATAAACGCGAGATATTTCATTTTTATTATAAATTATATTTAAATATTGCAAAAGAAAGCTGTGTCAATGATACTGACCGTGATCGTCAAAGTGCTTTTCATAATCAGCCTCGCTCCATTGAGTTTCATGAGTGGTGGTTGCATCGTGTGGTAAAGGACGCGGTAATGCGCTTGTCGAGCGTACTATTAACGAAGAACAACGTAACGACAATTCAAGTGCATCCAACCAACATTTGCCTGCCGCTTGAGATGGCGCTCGAAAGATTAAGTAAGATGTTGGTAAAGGTTGTACTACAGCACCTGAAAAATATTAATTTGCAATTGTAAAATTGCAAATTA
>NW_017259243.1:455711-466352 GCF_001594045.1 Atta colombica | reverse complement strand
ATATATATATATATATAGAGACATATATGCAATATCTCATCATTACAGAGAGGAACATAAGAACTTCCACAAATGTTGACATTCTTTTATAGAAATTTTAAAAAATCACAGAATTTAAGACTGATAGGTAAGAACTAATCACGCTCAGATATACATACATATATTTCATTATTATATTTAAAGATTAGATTATAGATGTTATCTATTAATATATTGCAAAAAAAATTGCTATACAAAAGCAGTATAATGTATATAATGATAGAGATATATACCAATAGCTTCTTTTTCTGGTCCTCGAGGAGCCCATATAGATTGCTCCAACGGATGAAATAATTTAAAACAAAATCCATCTTTTTTACTCGGACGTTCTATAACTTGACATGTATTGAGTAGTACCGTTCCAACCCAATGATTACTCTGTAATAAATATCGCAGATACAATAAGAAAGGTTAAAAAAAGAGTTAAAAAGAAAAGAGAAATGCAAATACAAACCTTCGTTTTTGGACTTTTGTACAGCAGCAATAATCCAGGTTTCAGAATACACCATAACTTGGTCCAACTTTTCAATGTGCCACGAACTTTTAACCAATCACTCATAACAATAACGGTTGGATCTTTGAAAGAACTTAAAAGTTCATCGGCTACTCTTTTTTTTTCCATTCGATAATTCTTTCTTTGAGCCTTATACGATTCCTTTCGCGTTAATTTGCAAGAATCTAATGACTAAAAATATTATTCATTAAAAATATAAGTTCAAATTAAAGTAAATTATATCTTGTCGTTTCAATAAAAATGAAGTAAAAATAGAGTTGTAAAAATAAATAAAAGAATAATTATTTTTACTGATTATACGATTTAAAAACAAATATTGCTGAATAAAAAAAGTTACGCATCAAATCTGTTTTGCCAATAAAACTTGCAGTCAACTTTTGCAAAAATTTATTTCTGAGAGCTTTCTAGCTTTAATAAACAAAGAAATTGTATCTCAAGAATACAGAATTATTTACCTTGTCTGATGAATTATCCATTTTTTGACTACCTTCGCCCATACCAGAGATCCCTATAACATACATAATTTTGAATTATTTTTTTATAATTATACTTTGTACAGTCGTAATTAGGCGAATTAGAGCGTGCCGAAATAGAATGTGTACGTAGAGTTTATTCTCAAAAAATTTTTAGTTTTAGTAGATTAAACAAAATTTTTATAATATATTATTTTTAATATACCGTATACACAATGTATATTATATAAATATTTTAATACAGTGCATACATTACAATAAGTACTTCAGTTCATAAATAATCTAATCTGGATATTTAAAATTAAATTATATTAATTTTTATACATGATATATCTGGTATATATTATTTGCATAATTATTTTATTAATATACACTTATAATTTACAAATATATATTTTAACAAATGAACAAGTCTACAATTTTTATTACAAAATCAAACTTAATAATTTAAAAATAAAGGATAAGACAAAACTAAGTGTGGCATTTTTAGATAAAAATAATGCATACTTACAGATTATTAAAATAATTAAAGGAATGACGATCTTTATAATAAAACAATGCAAATATATACAAATATTCCATATTTGTCTTATATACATGCATGGAATTCTATATATTCATCTAATTCTAGTTAAAATAGAATCTAATATAAAGTTACACAGATATTATTTTTTCTACATCATAAACTACATCATAAACAAAACAAGATAATCTATTTAATTTAAAATTTTCAGTTCATATTTAATTTATTTAACATTAGTTTTTATTAACAGACAGTTTAAATAATCAGTATTCTATTTATATATGTTTCATATTTGAAGCGAATAATTGTAAAATTTGCAAAAATTTGTGTTTCACAAAAAAGAAAGATAATGTAATAATATTCAACAATATGTAATGTAATAGGGTAGGGCGGGGCTATTCTGTCAATTTCAACTTTAAAGTAATATAAAAATTTACGAAATTTAGCAAATTTAGCAAATAATATTTCTTTGCAATGACGTGCTTATAATTACATTATACAATCATAATCCTTGAAAGCACACAAGTACAATTTTTAAATCATCAACAAATTCTATTCAGAAATATAAACATTATCGTGAGAAATGGACGAAAAAGCCCCGCTCTACTCTAATAAAATTTACTATCTTGATTTGTTTTACGAGTTTATTATATAAATAAATTATATTTATACAATATTAAGTTATTTATTCTTACTATTTAAACAGACAGTATTTATTTACTGATTCGACATATATACAATATATTTATTTTAAATCGTATACAGTACAAAAATCAATTTTCGAAATATTATTATTATATTAAATCATATATCCATTATGTTAATATATGCATAACACATAGAATGTTTTGCAAGATTTGCATCAAATCTTGTTACGTTTTAATAATTTTTTTTATTTTAAATTAAATTTTTATTTTTATTTAGAATTTAGGTTGTGCAATCTAGTTACAAATTTAAATATAATTATTAAAATATAAAAAAATTTAATGTATCAATTCTCGAATCTGCAAGACAATTAGATATTATGTAACAAAAAACATGCTTAAAAAAAATATTATACTACTTTACAAAGAGATATTTAATATTAAAAATTAAATTTTAAGACACATGCAATATGCCAGATTTCTACTAAAAAATAAGTATCCTCTATCAAAAAAGATAATTAAATTTTATGCAAATTTTATAAAACAGTTCAATAAAATGTGACGTAACATTTGTATTATCGAGTTACTCTGAGTTATATAATCAGGTCAATGTAATATGTATGTTCTTTTTTTGTATTACTATATTAATTACATTTTTTGCGTATCTGAAGCTTACCTTACAAGCATCATGTAAAGTGCAGACCATAAGCATTAAATGACATTACTATACAGTTTACAATTCGTAAAGAAAATTGAAACTAGACGCAAACATAAACGTTAAGGAAGAGCTATATAAGCCATACATAATTTCAGAATTTTTCTAGCATATATGCATTCATTATGTTGCAAAAATAAAAGCCTATAATATTAATCAAGTTTGGAAAACTGTAACTTGTAATTGTTCAGAGTTATCCCAAACTATAGCAATGATATATTACTTTCGAAAATATTTCTTGATTTATACCTGGAGAAACTGGAGGTGCACCGGCTGTAATATTTATGCTTGTTGCAAGGGACTCAGTTGATGGAAGTTTAGGTAATGGTGTAGACTGTGCTTGGACGCTGCTTCTTCGAAGTTGTCGATCCGCTGGTTCTACATATTTAGCACTCATTCAATTGCATTCAATATTTATTATCACATCTTACGTCACATTAAAATCGTTTCTCGAAGAACTATTCAATGATTAGTCAACAGTATAGACAGCAAGAATTTAATTTTCTACGTTACAAATAGATAATATTAACAATAACATTACACATGTAATAATAAAAATAATGTCGTATTATTATCCTATATGTGATGGCAAGATGAGAGTTGCAAAAACACGCGATTAATCTGCAGTTAAATGAGAGATATTGCATGTTTGTCTACCTTGTTGCATATATGTATACAAAAGAAGAAAAAAGATATGCATGCTTAATTTATATTATACATGCGCAATTGAGAACGTGCTTCATATTACTTCATGCAGCCAAGCAAATTACATACCGAATATTTACAAAAAAAGAACTAAACATTATTCTCAGAATAACATAATCAATAATACATAATAAGTCAATAAATGTTTCAAGAAATATTAGTGTACGTAAATTATTATTAATAAAGTAGTTTAAATATATTTGCATATCTTGTACAAACATAATTTCCACACTACGTTTTTTTTTCTATTGTTTTATATTCTGTATATCGTGTTTTGTATACAGAGTAACAAAATGGTAATGTTTAATAAAGAGACTCATTGTGTGAAAAATATTATCCAGAACACCAACTGAACCTTTGCATTTCATCCAAGGGTTTATAATAATCAATGTAAAGTTACACATTGTCTTGATTGTATTGTATATGGCAGGACAAAACCAGTATAGAAAAGTGAGTAAAGAAGGAGTTATTATCCACACTAACTACAGTGCTTATAACAGAATAGGGATTCCTACTATAATATGAGAAATGGTTTGTTTCACTCTCAAGTATTGATTTCCATTTTTCCAGATGTGCTACAGTATGTATTTCATTCATATTAATAAGCTACTATAAGTGTACATCTGATATATTGTCAGGATTACTAAGCATTTCATATATGAAATCTGTTACAAAAGGGAGACACACAAACAATATATAAATATTACTTTAATAAAATTTATATTATAACTAAATGTATGTCACATGTGTTAAAGAAATATTGAAAGTATTAAATTATAGTATATTATTTTTATTTTTTCTCCTAAAAAACATTATTGAATGTCTAAAATATTTTAGGAAAATGTGATTGTTAAGATTTAAAAAAAAAATAAATGCATGTTAAAGAAAATTATACATTTATAAATACTGAACTATAATACATAAAAATAAATACTCTGACCTGTGTATATAAAGGTAGACATTATGTAAACATTAGAAATTGTATATAATTTGTGAGTGTTACATAAATCTATTGAATCTGAGATTACTAATAACAGGAAAGAGTTTTGCAAAAACATGCATGTAATTACATCTACCTGTTCTTAATTGATATAGTTCAGAAGTCAATGACAAAGTTCTTACAATAAAATAGTATCATAAAGTTCATAAATTTTTTTAGGAAATACATAATCCTTGTGTATATTTATATGTACACACACATATGTACAATTATGAGACTTTTTTAATTTCATATTTCCCTATTTCATATTTTTAATACGAAATAATTTGTACAATTTCATATTTTTGTAAGTACTCAACAGCTGTTCTTAGTTTCACAATTTTCTTATGAGCTAATTATCAATAATTAAATCGTTACAATTAAATAACGAGTAAGACACATAAATAATCATCAATAATAACATCAGTGTCTTGTAACAATCAAATTTACATCTTGGCATCATTGCATATTTGACGTGTTCTTACTAAAATGTGAAAATACAATATGTAATACAATAATAAGACATAAATAAAGTAACACTTACGACTTAAGGATCTGCTGACGTTTGGCGGTGTCATGGTCTTGTAGGTGTCCGCTGAACTTCCAACAGGTACAGAATGAGTCTCCGGCTGAAGACGATGCTCTCCACCAGGCACCACAATCGGTTGTGAGCTCATTGTAAAATTTAGGATCGACGATTCGTATGTCATCAATTTTAACCTGACATAAAGACACGCGCTACATCCTTCCACGTCAAAGCTGACGAACGTAGTCTATCATAGTCCATCTAACTAGACATGGCTAGAGTTTACCGCCGTGGAAACGGTGCTTGACACGCGTCGGAACTCGGAAGAAATGCCGCGCGCACGAGACAGGCAGCAGTGTGTTTACATTCGTCGTATTCACTGCTACGCGAAACGTGCGTCGCCACGTTTTTCAACGATCGGCTGACGACAGATGTGTCAATTCATCGTGGCAACGCGGTAATTAATGCGGTAATTAGCGCGCGTCGCAACGCGACGGAGAAACGTGGATGAGACACATCGCGAACTAACCGGTGGCGCACGAGAGCCTTCAGCCTTTAGCGCTTAGGCTGCACGTCGCCGATTGTTCCTCTCGGCCGATCACTTCCGTCCGACGCTGCGGGTCGCCGCGCGCAACGAAGCCGGACGGGACACGATGTCGCGTACGGACGGCCGCGATCGCACACCATCGATCTACCCTGTGCAGTCTACTCGTTCTCACGGTTCTCGTTTCCCGAAGCGCGTGCGAGAGAGAAGGAAAGTGTGAGAGAACGAGACAGAACGGAGAGAGTGCGCGCGCGCGCGCGCGCACATGTGCAATTCCGATCGCGTCGCGACTGCAAGCTGCAACTGACTGCAATGTCTGCAACGTCTGCAATTTACTGCAACTGCGCCCGCAATGATCGCGGCAACGTGACGCGACTGACGCGACCTAAGCTTGACGCTGGTAGGACGAATAAGAAACCGAGGAGGAAGGCAGGAAGCCTCGACTCTTGCTCATTGCGTTTAACCGACGGTGTCGCTGCGCATCGACGAAGAGACACTTATACCTCGTCGTGTGACGCACGACGAGATTCAACGTGATCCTACTGTTGTACTATGTTGTATCGTCGATGGCCGATTTTTTTTAAGTTCACGTGGATGAATCTCCACTCCTCGTTCGGTTTAACGGACGGTCGAGCGCTCCGCTGGAATGTCCGGGATTTTTTTTTTTTTTTCCAAGGCGCAGCCGGCCGTGACCGATGACGTTTCACGTGTATATACATAGGTCCGATTGAATGGCTCTCTCGTTATCGCGTTCCACATCCTGCCGATTGACCTCTTCCTCTCTGTCTTTTTCTTTCTCTATTTTGAGAGGACTGATCGATTGTTGATATATGTGAATTTTTAATAAAAATTAATCGCTGCCGCCACGCCCCATCCACGATCGTTCTAATATTAACTGACATATCCATCTTAATGCTCGTTTCTCCGCCTCCGCCATTATACGTTATATAGCGACGTATCGTAATCTGAAAGAGATGCTAATTCTAGATTGATTAAAACCGGCGACCGGCGCGGCAATCCGTAAATTAGTGCATCGTTAACTTCGATGTTCTATAATGGAATTTTCTCCAATCTAAAGAGGTTCGATTTTTCTAATTTGCTGAAAAAATTTACACGCATATAATTACGAGCATACTCGGAGCCATCTGGCTCCGAATTAAACAAATTAATTTCAGACCTTCTCGTTTTTCTCTCTCATCGTTCGCGTTATGCGCAGAATCGTGATACAGCGAGAAAGAGAAAAGGGAGGAGTGGGAGGATGAGAAGGGGGGGGGGGGCAGTAAGTCGATAACTCGGCGTCATTCAATCTTGAACTTTATCGATACGATCTGCAAATTAGTCTAAATACATGAATTAAATAATCTGCGCACTTCTCTTTTCGCGATGTCGATCAATAAAGCTCGGTGAAGAAACGACGGCATTTCTTCACATCGATTTTATTAATATATATATATCTTCTAGCTTCTTTTTTTTAATTCTAGAATCTTTTACAAGCATTATAAAACTACGTTGGTACAAAAGACGCTATTCTTTATGTTGATTTCTTGAGATACTTTAAAAAATGCTAATTTTTTTACAATAAATGTATTTAAATATTGAATTATTTATTTTATTTGTATATATATATATATATATATACCTATTTAAAATAAATTGTAAAATGTAAAATATACTTACAAAAATTTGAGAAATATATTTTAAATTTCACACGTTTAAATAAACGTATACTTCAATGGATTTCTAAGAGCGACATTCTAATGGTAAATTCAATCACACACTCGCACTACATTATTAAAGACTACTTTATACATATACATATACATTGTAAATATGTATAATATTTAAATGTAGTAGTATAATATAATAAAATTTGATAATGAAATAATACATGTATAGTTTGTTAAATAACAAGATAACATTATTAAGTATTAAGTAGTTAATCGTTTAAAATATTTACATACTTTTATATTTAATTAACTTTCTATAATTTCTACTATATAACTACTTTTAATATAAAAAAATATCTTATATAGCATAGAGTAATGCCTAGTTTATACTTCGGTCTTAATTTTACAATTAGTCTTAAAAGTTGGCAATAAAGAATGCCATAAGATCATTTATGCTTTCCCAGTCTTAATCATAGTCTTAATTTTAGTCTTAAAAAAGTTCCTATCTTTTAACTTTAGTCCTAAGATTAAGTTAGAATTATTAATTCTAAGACTAAGATTAAGACTGAAGCATAAATCAGGCATAAATGATTGAATTTACTCTATAAAGGTTATGTTTAAATATTCATAGCTAATATTAGGTGTAGTTAAAAGAAATCCATTATTTTTCCATTCAATTTCATGCAAAAATAATGGATTTCTTTTTACCTAATATATTGAAAATCTATAGTGAACCGTATGCTGCTTCTCAAAAGTTTGGGGCATCTTTAAATTTTGAAAAGATTTAATCAGATTTAAAAACTATTTTAACATTGTAAATGTACAGAAGTTTGTTTTATTTTAATTATAAATTTTATTGCAAGAGTTCCAATAGATTCCAATAGATTCAAAAATAAAAATTAAAAAATAAAAGTATTTTAAAATATTTAAAAATAGAGATATTTCGAGTAAGATAATTATATCTGTAAAAGATCGTGTTTTTATCTTAAAAAATTATAGAATGCTCCAAACTTTTAAATGATGTATGCTATAAATTTTCAAAACTGAATGTTGCTGTAATTAGATCTTACATTAATTCATTTTCACCAGCAATTCCGCAACAATTTAATTTTAGTTCAATTAATTCTTTATCTTTTTCTAGTTTTAAAAATTATAAAAGATGAAGAGTAAGATGAACCGAGATTAAATTTAATCTATAATGATGAAAAAGGGATATTAATCATTTAATCACTTAATTACTTATAGTTATAGATAATCTCAAAATTGTCAACCAGTCACTGAAGTGATTGTACAGTGTTTTAGAGTAAGATAGTACTTAAGATAGTATTTAAGATCTCGAATATAAGAGGCTTGTTCTTTATTATTGTATTTATCATTAGACTGTATTAAAACTGTTATCTCGCTTTCACCAAATTTCAAATATATAGATATTTATTTACAACAATACATTGATTTAGCCACAAAGATAATAGATCTTAAATATCTGTAACTACGAATATCAGAAATTTAAATACATTTATCTTTGTAAAATTAAAGTACATTTGACTGTAAAAGTATATGTAAAGTATAAGTAAAGTACAGATTGACCATACGATACAGTGATTGAATTTGCTATGGATTTGTCTATATATTAAAAAAATCCAAGTCAAATTAACAGTTAATTTCACAACATAATAATTATAACTGATTTTTATTAACTTCATATATGAATAAAAGATTCAATTTATAATCCGCTTTTACTTTCCGTAAATTGAACTTGCAAGAAAAACTGTAATACATAATTAAGAAATACTTACAGTTCAATTAAGCATACGTATTCAAATAGATAAATTATATTTTTATGAAATAATTAATAATATAACTTTTTTTATCATATATCGCTAATATAAGGTTATGAATATCTTCTACATATTTATATTTTTAATTCAGGCAATAATTACGAAAATGAAAAGATCAATAATTATAATTGAGAAAGAAATTCATTTTTTACAGTTATTGACCATTCAGTATAATTTATATATTATTTACTAGATATTATTTTCTATGAATAAAATTACTATTTTGAAATATTATAATATTGTAGATTTTAATTTTTCATCGAAATGCCTAAAGTAATAAAATACACTCAAGAGGCATTTAAAGATGCCGTTCGTAAAAGGCTGAATGAAGCGGCACGAATCTATGGCGTACTTAAATCAACACTTAAATTTAGAAAAGATAACCTGAATATTGAAATAACAATGAGTCCTTGTCTTATACTTGGAATTTTATTAAATTTATCTCCTTTTTATTTTCTGAATTTTTTTCATTTTGATGATTTTCATACTAATGGTCAATTACTGTTATTTTTCTGTTCAATAACTGTAAAACTTGTGATCAATAACTATTATTTTCTGAATAAAAATTTCTATTATTGGAAAAAATGAAAAACATGATCTTATTCAAAGTTTTTGGTATTTGACATATTCTTTGAATTCTTACTTATCGTTCGCTTTGCATTAAATTCAAATTTCAAATAATTTTAATAATGATTATATTAAATTTCAGCACACTTAAGTGGTTAATCATTATACACTTTATCCTATCTAAAAAAAAGAGAACTTTTGAGACTTTTTCTCTAATTTCATTTTGAATGTGCTTGCTATACCATACATTTGTTTTTGCGTTTCTTGAACAATCAACGTATATCTGTTTTTGTGTTTCCTTGAGCAATCAACGTATTTCATGTCGGATGTAAGAAAGAAAAATAAATTGTTATCAAATGACCGATTTAATGATATTTTGCATATTCTATTACGGCTGACAATGATGCGCAGTACATTGTATGTACGTCGAATATATTGCTTATTCATAACTCAATTAGACATTTTATGTAAGCGCCGGTATCATTGCAATTTATTCTCATTGCGTATGCACAGCTTCTTGTCCAACTGCGGCGCATCATCGCGCTGTGATTGGCCACACAAAACCATGACGTAACGAGACGAAATGTTCCATGCGTTTGAACTTTTGTACTATTTGTTTTTTTTTGTACATACTATTTGATTTTCATTTTTTCTCTTAATTTAATTCCTCCTAAATTTAAAATTATACACCTATTTTTTATATTTTAAATAAAAAATATATATTGGTTGCTATTGAAGACAGCTGTTGAAGAATAAACCTAAGATGTAACATTTCTGTGGATACACACTCGTTTTTGTGACAATGGCCACAGTCAAAGATCTGCCCAAAATTTAAAAAAACTATTGATTATTTGCATAAATTTATGACAAAAAGAACCAGTTTTAAAAATTAACAATGTTTCCTGGG
>NW_017259243.1:453628-455611 GCF_001594045.1 Atta colombica | reverse complement strand
ATATATAATTATATATGAAACATTTTTTTCCGGATTGATAATTCTTAAAGTAAGGAATGAAAATGAAAATTTTCTAATCTTTCGCTTTATTAGATAATTTATCAGTTGCTTTTATAGCAATAATAAATCCGAGATCTATAAATTTTAATACAACTGATTATTGCAAATTAAATTTGTTCAGTCGAATTTTTAATTGACTGCTTTATTCATGTCGATCTACTAATTTCATTACAATATTATACTTTGCTATTTATATCATGCTATTTATATAATTACGTTATAATTATAATAGTTTCATTATGGGATCATAAATTAAAGACAGGAATGCCAAATTAACATCTTGTTAAATTAAATCTTATGTTTAACGGCTGCTGATAATTAGAAATGATTAATTGAGAATTTTAACAAGATTATTTGAAAAATCTTAATTAAAGTCTCTTAATTAAAGAAAACAGTTATAGTATATGTTTAAAAACTTTTATGCAATAAATAATCGATGCTTAATGCGTAGTAAATAAAATCAGCAGATTTGAGCACGAATATCGTGACAGATAAATATCAATATCCGCATTATGCTCATGTTTTGTGAGAAAATTGTGTCGACAACAGAAACCGAGTAAGATCTGTCATTTAATAATTATTTAAATGAAATATATTATTTAAAATAATTTTTAAATGACAAATTTTGCAATTAAACCATTATTAATCTATTAGCAGATTCTTTTTTAATTTTTGTTAGTATTTCGTTGACAATATTTGTAGACACTTCTGTAAAAAATATAAACTCTCGTGCAAAATTTCTTTGTGGTTATATGTAACTTTATATAATATGTCGTCAAAAATTTAAGAAAAAACAGATATAATAATTAGACAAAGGCTATAATTGGCATGTGGAGCGTCCACAAGATTTTTTTTAAGGGGGAGGAGGGGAAGAAGTTTTACCATATATAAGGAAAAAAATGTTCAAATATTTCCTTCCTTGGTGACCCTACAATTCCTACAGTGTCGAATTGATGACCTTTTTTTCGTTACTTTTTTATTTCTAAAGTGTATGTCGAGAAAAGTACGTATTTCGATTTTTTATTTTTTTATTTTTAAATTTTTAATCCCTACCAACACGCGCTTTCAATGCACGTCTCCCGATCAGAGAGAGGAGGGCAAATATCCCCCCTTTTACTCACCTTCCCTTCTTCTGGATATCCATGATAATTGATACAATTGTAATGAAATATATACGTTTATATACATATAGAAGATTATTGTATATGCTACATTATGCATATACATACATTATATCTTTCGACAGCACGTTTTTTATGACATGCAAATTATCTGAGTATATCATCTTTTTTTACATGTATACAAAAAATTTTTAAATAAAAATGTTTCTACTTGTTGCACGGCCAGTTTTCGATTATATATATTATACAAAAGTATCGGAAATGTAAATAAACATTAACATGTTTATTTTTTGTTGTAAAACTATTTGTAACTGATAAGAGAATAAATTAATAAAAATTTCCAAGTTATTTAATATTAATAATTATTTCATAAAATTTTTATAAAAAATCATTATAAAAAAACCATCTGTTCTAACTTACAAAATCTACGACTAAAAAAGAGCTGGTAATTCTGATCAGGAATGTTTAGAAATTTTTTAAATAAAGGACGCAGTATATAAAACTTTCTAATCTTTCATCTCATTATCAGTCACTGTTAATGAATTTTCCATCAACAGTAGAAAGTTTACGTTTCAAAAAAAAAAAAAAATGGTTGAACAATTAGGTTGAAATTCAATTGAATTTAACTTTTAATTCATATTTTATATTTTTAAGAATTTATTTTACTGTAAAATAATAAAAATGCGTGGCTCTTATCAACGTTTTATGTATCAAGGTGTACAATCTAAATATTTATATAATCTAAATATCAATCTATATTTTAAAAGAAAACATTTCTCTATTTCTCTTGCCTCTCTCTCCC
>NW_017259243.1:445308-453528 GCF_001594045.1 Atta colombica | reverse complement strand
CCCTCTCTTTCTCTCTCTCTCTCTCTCTCTCTCTCTCTCTCTCTCTCTCTCTCTCTCTCTCTCTCTCTCTAAGAATAAATTGATAGAGCATTTTTTAAATTATATCTTTGATGAGAAAAATTCTCATAATATCTCTAACATTTAAAAAAATTTTTCATATTCTATATCTATCTATCTATAAATTTATTAAAAATTCTGAAAAGTACCTTAAACTTCTTCATTTTATAAATTTTCTTCAGAAACGATAGAATGAGAAATCTTAAGGTATGTTACAACTCACATATATGTATAAAGAATTCATTTTACAAAACACATAATTTCTTAGCATGTCTTAGCATTTCAGAAAGTGTTTCAATTTATATAAAAAATTCAAAAAAGTTATAAAATTATATAGGAATTTAGAAACATTCTAAAATCTGTGTAGAAATTCTGAAAAAATATGTATGAAAATTCTTTTTCCAGGGAAGGAAAAGTTTTTTCCAGGAATATAACAAAAGAAAATAATGAAAGTTAATAACACTTTGATGCTTTTCAAGCCAAAAGAGGAATATAAATAATATTAAATACGTTAAAAAAAAAACTAAAATAAATGTAGGTATAGATATCTTGCTCCAAAAGGAAAGTATAAAAAGACATAACTCAATAACTGCCTAAACGTGCTGGGAGGCCGATTTTGGATGCGCGTTTCGGATGCGCGCTTATGTAGTTTCATACAATATCGCCGCATGCAAGTCGACATGATACGAAATACGAATTCAGTTTCAGTAATTCAGTTTGTCTGTCTGCGCCTGCCTTTCCGTCGCTGTAGTTGGCTGGTAACACGTGGTGTTGCGTTGCGGCGGTGCACTGTGCAGTGTCTGGCGGCGTCCAACCCCTCCTCCGTCGAAGGGCTCCTCGGCGGCGCGCGTCGCCGGCGAACAAGGCAGTTCAGTCTTCAGACTCTTTAGCCCAGGCCAGTCGTGTCGCAAAGCGATGGCTGAACGGTGCGTCAACGAACAGGTATCCGCAGCGAGTACTGATAGGAAGACTTCGTCAACGGCCGGTAAACCACTATGCTGGCAACACCGGTTGTTTGGCAAGCAGCTCGCGCGTTGCAGTTACGTTAATGACACGAGGAAGTCAATCGACTCGGCGGCCGCCACTCTCGTCCACGAGGACGGCCGTCCGTCCTGCGAGATCGTCGGCATGTACTTCAGCTTCGTGAATCCCGGTGCGACCTGCGACGACTTCACTCGTCAACTAGTTGAGCTTTACGCGAGTGTCAACAGCGGAGGAGGTGATAGCGGCGAGAAGAAAAAGAAATTCGAGGTGGTGCACGTGGTCCTCTGGAGTAACGTAACCGAGGTATTCGACTTTGACGAGAGCTTTCGCGCCCACGTAGCCGATCTACCTTGGCTCGCCGTGCCGAATCGCGACTACGAGAGAAAAGTAAGGATCTTTTTTTCGGTATGACTGGAAAAATCATTTGATTTTTTCACGCTTTCTCCATTTCTATTTTTCTTTTTATTCCTTTTCTTTTAAATTTATGTGAGTTTTTAGTTTACATGATATTTCGCATGATAATATTTTGTATTATTGAAATTCTTTTACTGACCATTTTTACATGTTTGAAATGCATAGACATGGTAACAATGGTATTCAGTTTAAAGAAAGCTTTGAAGTATTTTTATACATGCCGCCTCTTTTAGTCTTATACGTGCCGCTTTTTACTCGAAATAAGAAAAGCCAGTGATGTTGCCGACCTTGGTCAGTCTCAGGTAAATTTATATAAATCGTGTAATGCCAAAGTATTCGAAGTAAAAATAATTCTTGAAGAATTCATGTAGTTAAAATGAAAATATAAATTAGAATAGACTTATAAAGATCGAACTGCTTCATTGATTCGCAATCTGCGATGATTGCTGAGGTATTAATATCTAAAAATTGGATAAAGAATAGTACTTGCTGCAAATAGGAATAAGTAATAATAAGTTTTTATTTCTTCGCTTTTCGTTAATATTTTTATTCTAATCAGATTCAGAATAATCGTTAAGGTTTGAAAGACGTTCGAAAAACATAAATTTGAAAAATAAATGATTCGAATTATCTCAGAAAAGATCGAATATTTGAAGAGAACATCTCTTTTATATAATACAATGAAAATTTTATGATTGCTCATCATTTATCGTAAACTTAAATTTATTTGTCAATATCATATAGAAAGAGCAATTTTGTTAAAATCTAAAAATTTAGCCTAGAAACCAATTTAAAAATAATTTTGTTAGATCATCAAAATAATAATGCAAGATGTTAAATATAATGAATGAGGCTGCAAGAAGCTATGAAATTTTAGTAAGCAATTTAAGCGTCCTATGTATTATTCTATGTATTAATTATTTTGATAGTCTAACAAAATTATCCTCAAATCTATATCTCTAGCTAAACTTTTAGATACCTTAGTATAACCATTCTTTCCTTGCAAATATCTTGGAAAATAAATTTTGGATCAGAGTATCGCTAAAATCAAAATTAAAGTACAAAATTTCGTTGTTCATTTACATCTTCAATATTTAATTCACATTTCAAAGTTAAATAAAAACCTATTTTTCTCGGTTTGTGATATGCAACTGATGGGATGTGTACGACGATCAAAGATAACAAAAATGCACATTTCAAAAGTTTTTAATTGCTCTAGCCGTTCAACAAACAAACGGTGAAGAGAGAGAGAGAGAGAAAGAGAGAGAGAGAGAGAGAGAGAGAGAGAGAGAGAGAGAGAGAGAGAAAGAATTTTGCCAGAACGCGGCAAATCTATACTGTAAACATCGCCTTAGGCAGCGATTTTGGGAATTGTATTCCCGCACGCATGGGATTTCATTCTAGCTGGAGGCGACAACGCACAACGACCTCCGTTTTTCATTTCAGCCACAAGCATTTTAACCCTTTCGAGCGGCACAGCCGCGCTATTTAAGATCCGAATGTTATTTGCGCGGACACGCCAGGCGGAGGAAAGTCGGTTTCATGCATATTTCGTTTCCTTCGAGATCTTATTCACTAGCGCGATCTTTTTATTATCACCTGATATGCATTATCATTGATACGATACGGAGATACAAGCAAAATATTACGATAAATAAAATTGCGAAAGTGCAACTTGTAAGAAAAGATTCGCGTATGATTTTGGAGAGAAAGAGTGGTGTTTCAGGTGTAGCGAAGTATCTTGTTGTTGCGTGCTATCCGCTAATGCATCGTATTTCGAATTTCTCTTCGCCCGAGGGGCACTCGAAAAATTAGAGAGTAGGGAATATTTGACAATAGCATAGAAAACGTAGAAAGCGTAACTTTAAAATAATGGAGCGAGATTTTTATAAAATTATATATAAAGTAGTCAGTTTCTTCTGAATGAAGATTTTTTTCGAACATAGGTTGAAATCGATCGCAACGAATCAAGCATCGAATTTTTATACTTTGATATATCTTAAGATAAGATTTATTTCATAGCTAATTTTTTATATGGACTTTTATTTATTATTTAATCATATTATATCGAAACTTTCCGTTTAAGCTTTAATAGCAATGTACACGAATTATATTTCTTTCCAATTAAACGTGAATAATATTTGAAATGTTCAAATGTTGTTACTAGAGAAACACTGGACCATTTTGTATTCAGCCGAAGTATTTTAAATCGTTGATATTTATAATAGAGATATACTTATACAGGATGCAATACATACATTTAATCAATCTCAATTACGAAGCGACCGTAACGAATCGTAATCAACGTGAAGTATCATCGCGATTGGTTTCCGCTCATTATTTTCGCGCTTAAATTACTTTTGAGAGCGTCTCGCCGTAATTACGAATGCTTTGTGATAGTTTTGTTGAACAAAGAAACGGGGATAACAATTATCCTGTAATCTTCAATTTAATTGAAGATTACGATTTAAGAGAATTAGAGAATCACTATTCAGAGAGAATGATCTATTTTTTAAAAAGTATTATAACATTTTATATTTAATTAAAATACGATGACAGTTAAAACTGTCACATTTATTAAAAATAATATTTTTAAAACAGTTTTTGCTGAAGTAAAAATTTAGCTAAATATAGATCTGAAAATAAATTTTGTTGATTTATGAAAATAATTAAATAGGACGTTCAAGTTGATTGTTCGAATATCAAAACTTTTTCCAGTCTTGCTTGAGTTTCCTGCGTAATTATTTTAGTTTTTAATGATCCAACAAAATTATTTTTATGTCTACATTTAAAATAATACTTATAATATTTTGACACTAATATTTTTATCGCATTTTATGAAAAGTTAAATATCTTAATGAAAATCATAGAGAAGTTTTTGACCACGTATTTTAAGGTACAAAAATAGTGCTTCAAATTTTTGAATTTTTTTCTATGAGATTTTGTTCTTAAATTACATAAAATTAAAAATTGATATCTTTTGCAGTATTTTTGTCTTACATTGAAGCGCTGCAATTTGATGAAACATCATCGGACAAAATTTAATAGTATGGTTTATCATATTGCTTATCATTTCTGGCGGTCATTCGCCTTTTTCGCGCCTATTTTCAGTACTTTTCTATCTTCTCTATCATAAGGATTGTCCAAGCAAAAAACCTTCCCACACAAAAATTCACATATCCTCCAAACTACTTGACCGATTTTCAAAAGCAAACCCATTTTAGAAACGTCTTTTAATTACAATTAAAACTATATTTAAAAAAATTCTTGAAAACTACTTTTGACAAAAATTTTTAATTTTTTCTGGAATCCCCTCCATCATACTTTTTATGGTGGTCTCAGTCACTTCCTCGGATGCCTTCTTTCTTCGCTGTTTTTGGACTCTGAAAACCTTTTTTCCTTTCAGATTCTTCTTTACGATTAATAGTCAAGTCTTTCTTGAAACGCCTAATAACTATTGACACCATTTTCCTGCAAACTCCCGCCTCCCGCGCGATTTTGATGAAACTCCACTCCGGGTGTTCTTGAAAAATTTTGATTATGGATTTGCGTGTTTCTACTTCACTTGCCATTTTGCAATTGAGAACAAAGCGATTACGAAACTAACTGTTTCAATCGTTTCTTACATTCATTGCAAAGCTTACTAAATTAAAAAATTGTTTTTTTTTTTTAAAGTGGTTTGGAGGATATGTGAGTTTTTGTGTGGGAAGATTTTTTTTTGGACAATTCTTATATCTTCACGAGAGGATAGATTAGACTACAGTATCTATGGCTTCTAGGCGATCTATCATTGCTTCGATGTTTTAATTAGCAAGGTTGATCGTAGCTCGACATTTTTAAATCGTCTCGTAAGAAAATGCGCGTTTTTATTCGCAAGCAAAAACTAACGAGAAAGTTATTTCATGTGGAAAAAAAAGGGATAGAACTGACGACTGGGGAACCTTCTATTCCAGATGGATGGTCGACCCATATCTTCCTCAAATAGCGTTCCTTTTCCATGCGATAATGAAAAGAATCGGAACTCGGAAGATGAAGAAATGGAAAGATGGAGATGACTTTGTGCACGGTGTATGTTTTTCTTTATTCGCGCGGGCTTTTGCAATGAGATTGTTCATAAAAGATGAAGTGCGAACTACAGCACTGTTTTCTCGCTCGAAAATTCGAACAACAGCCATGGATTTTAAATCATCTCTCCGTTCGCTTTCCTTTCTAATATATAATTGCATTTTGAATTTTAATCAAACAAATTTTGATTTGAAATCATCGTTGATAATTTCATCTATATTTATGAGACTGCGACATTAAAATATATTATGAAGAAGCAAAATAATTGCGGATTTATATACTATTTAATTCTGAACGAATTTGCAGCTATTTAATGTTGCATGTTGAAATGTATTTGCCAAATTTTTTTTTTTAAAGAAAGAGATGATTGAATTTTTACTATGATATCCATCTCAAAATAAAAAGAAACTCACAATCAAAAATCATAGCGGTTTATCTGGAATTCTGTGTAAGCAACCTTTTTATAAATATCTTGTAAACTCTCTGTTTGAAATATCTGAGTGTATTAGATCTGGATCGTATCCGATTTGACGGATGTATGTCAATATAACATAACGTAATAGTTTATTCACGATAGCATCAACAAAGCAACTCGCCGAAATGCTAATTTAAAAATATTGCGGTCGGAGAGATATAGATTAGACTATTTCTACTAATTATTCGAAATTTGCTAATTAAGTTATCATGTAGATTAGCTGACAGTTAGTTCTCTCTCTCTCTCTCTCTCTCTCTCTCTCTCTCTCTCTCTCTTTCTCTTGTTCTCTCCCCTTTCCTCCCTCTACTTCTCCCTCCTTTCCGGTTCATTTCCCTAGATCTATCATTTTGGCGCATGATGGATTAATCTTCCATTACCTACGAGATTAATCTTTCATTTAGTACCGTGTAATTGTTAATCGATTATCACGATATAATTATATATTTCTTGTGTATTAATCGTGTATATATTCTTGTGTATATATCTTTTTAATGAATATCTGATTAGTAAATAGCTTAAACAAAACAAAAAAGAATTAATGTTAACGTTAATACAATCGAATATCAAAATGATCCTTTCCTTGATATAATTTTTGAATCTACAAGACATGACCGATAATATCAAGAAAACAATTGCAAACTCAATATTGACTTTGATAAGAATTCAGATTTCCAAATACAAAAAAAGACATTAGGAGAGATAAGTATTACTTAAATAGATTGTCTATGCATTACGTATCAGCGCGATACAAGATAATTAACATATTTTTGTTATGTGTAATGAATGTAAATTATTTAAATTAACATTTAAATTAACATTACATTAACATTATTTAAATTAACGTAAACATAATACTCTTAAAAACGTTATGTTAATATTTTTAAAATTAGCATCTAATCTAAAGTTTATTAATATTATATTTATATAAGTTTACTATATGATATTATATTAATAAATTTACGAATACATATGACACATAGTTATATTCACAAAATTCTATTTGTCAATTATAATAGTTTTATTAATCTTGGCAATTAATTACTGTTTCGAATAGCTTTAATAATTATTAAAAAAACAAGTATCAAGATTCTACATTGTTAAACAAGGACGTAGACAAGCAAAATCTTACTGCTACTCCATGTTGCGGTTTTCTTTTGCAGTTTGTTTTGTATTTTTTTTTTACCACGGTGCATGTCTATGAATTGTGCATGGCTTGTTAGTCTGTGATCAAAGGAAAAATGGTGAATGCACAGGTTGCACGAAAAGCCGTCCCTATATTTGCAGGGGAAAAATGAATCTCAACGAGGAACTTCGAGTAGCATGGTCGTCGTACTTTTTACGGCGGCAGTTATTTTCCTTATAATCGAATATAATACTCTTCATGGATTAATAATAGCGAAGTAACGAATGAATTTAAGACGATTTTCTTTTATCCGTCGAAGGGACTCCAATTTGTATAAATTACTCCGATTAGCGCGATCGAATTTATCAACAAAATATTCATCTAGGACTGAAAAGAAACAAATCTACTCAAAATGTCACGGGTAGTTGAAGATCTTTCAGCAGATCATTTCAACATATACTTAACACGTCGTCGGTTAGAAGCGTCACGGGAAATTCACGCTTCCTACATGTCGTCCACACTCAATCGCTGTTCGTTCCATTTAAGCGACTCGTTTATCGATAACAACCACCACAAGGATATAAATTCCCTTTCCTCTCTTTTTTTTATTTGTTAAACATCTCAGATTTATTATCGCACAGTGGGAAGGGAGAATCTTGTTCGTGTTGTCTATGATATTGTCGCACTAGCCTGCAAAAAGCGGCAAATCCCACGCCGACCGTAACGAGCTACCTACACGCGACATTCGCTTATCTGTGGACATTACTTATGAACAGCGCCCTTGGATATAACCGAGAGGGAATTCAAAGGGAGAGCATGCGGCTGTCGTCGCGACGGCTGCAGTTGAGCGCACGGCAGAGGCGTCGAACTAGACTGCGGTCTCTGTATACATAAAGGGGGGTGAGAGGGAGAGGCGATTGAACGCGTGCGAACCGGTCAAAAGTGATCTCTGTCTCGTCTCTTTTTTTCTCGTCCTCCCTTGGTTCTTTTTTTAGCTCGGTTGCTCGCTTCTACTGGCGAACCAGGATTTTGTCGGTAATGAAGAGGGAAAAGCTCTACGACGAGAGAAAACATAAAGCATGGAAGAAGAAGACAGAGAAAA
>NW_017259243.1:440400-445208 GCF_001594045.1 Atta colombica | reverse complement strand
AGAGAGAGAGAGAGAGAGAGAGAGAGAGAGAGAGAGAGAGAGAGAGAGAGAGAGAGATGAAGCATGTAGAGTGCAATGTCGCGATGATATATGTACATTGGACGTCACAAATGCTTGTCCGTTATATTAGATGTATGCAGTGTAGGCACGGAAATCGTAATTTATGGGGTCGTAAATGTTTTGACACATGTGAATTTAATCACATCAGAGCATATTTCTAGCGCATGTCATATCTAAAAATTTGTAGAATTTGATTTATTTGGTAATAATTTAATATCATAATTATACATGTGTGTATATATATATATAAAAAATGTAATAATCGAGCACTTGACCCGAAACCGTGTCTCTTGATAATAATTAATTTATAACAAAATAATATGTATATCATTTTCTATTTTTCATTATATGGATTATTTAACAAAATTATTGTTAATTCTAAATACTTAATACTCATTTAAGACGCGATACACGACCGAAAATACTTCGATATGTAGGCGAATTTATGTTTAAGATCCTTATCCCGTATATATATTTCAGAATACACATATTTAAATATTAAGAAATGCTTTCGTCCCTTCGTGGAAGGCAATTACTCCATCAGGAAGTTTTAAGGATGTCGAATATAAGGAATAAGCAGGGGAACGTTCCACGAGATAAATTATCAAATGAAACGAAGGAGCTAGTATCGGATTTTTTCATAAAAAAGTTTCGAAGAACGTTCTATTACATTCTGAATAATTTCAATTTGGATCTCGAGCGATACCTTTTCGTCGTCGAGTACTGGTGAGGGTTTGTCTAATAACGGACGGGCGTTTATGACGGTGCTCGTGGGTGCTCAGTATACAGAGTTGAACGGGGAAAATAACGATAGCAGCGTCGTTCGCTGAGCGGTAGCAACGCGGGCAAGGGAAGACGCGTTATCGACCAGTCAAGAGAGGGCGAGCGCGAAAGCACCACCACGTCGTAGGGCACCACGTGATGCGGGAGCGGGAAATATACGAAGGGACGTGCCTCTGCGCAGCTCCCTGCTTCCCTTCTGCATCCTTCTCTCTCTCTCTCTCTCTCTCTCTCTCTCTCTCTCTCTCTCTTTCCCGGTAAAAGTATTATACTTGTGATAACGTAAGCGCGATCCATCGTGTTCGCTACAAGACCCTTCTCTCTCGCCTTACGCCTTTTCTATCTCACCCTCTCCATGCTCCCCTCCTTCCACCCTTTATGTGCGGCCGTAACCCGTAACGGAGCATCCCGTGCGCGATACGAGAAATCCCGACCGATCCTCCCTCGAGATATCGGAGACGAAGGGCTCCGAATGTTCCAGAAGAGGGTCGGCCAACTTAATGCAGTTTCGGGGGTAGATTGGAAGGTTTAGACTCCGTACGGAGCGCGCGCGCGGATTCTCCTTTCGCTTGAATTATGATACAATCGACGGTTATGATGAGCAGCTGCATCAGCGAATTTTATTGACGAAGAAACTGAAGATGTAGCCTCAGACATTTATGTTTCATTTTGAAAAATACGCATTTTTGTTCTATTAAATACCTAATGTTAGAACAAAAACGCACATACGCACATTGATATAAAAAGATAAAATTATAATATATTCTATTTTTTGCGATAAACTGGAAAAAAGTGAAATATTCCCGCAAGAAAAGTGACATAAATAAAAAATATAAGATTGTCCAAGAGAGAAGAAAGAAAATTGCGTTTTTTAAATAAAATATTTTTTATGGCAATATTAAGTATTTAAGTTACTGTAACTTAGATCTAATTACGAATTGTTTGTTTTAAGTTCTCTATAAATAAATATTAATTTTGGTATTATTATATGTTATGTTTCCTCTAAAAATTATTCGTATTTTTATTTGTTATTTTTCTTTGAAAGAAGTATTTTTTAATTCAACTTGTATCACTTTCCTCTGATTGAAATCCTATATATATATTTAGAACACAATTCACACATAATACGAATTCGAAAAATTCCGACTTACGTCACTTTTCTTGCGGGAATGTGGTGCAAATCAATAAGAGATTTTTTTATAACTATAAAAGGCATTAATATCGAAAATAACATGGGAATAAAAGCAAGTAACTTTGAAAACATTAATCGAGGCATCCATAAGCTAAATACTTCCGGATAACTTTGATCTTCGCTTTAATCTGACTCCGATTAATTTAATTAACTCATCAAATAATATTTGTTATTTTAACGTGGATAGAGTCACTAATTTTTTATCGTTTAACGAAATGAGAAAAATGAACAGTTAATTAATCATAATACGCGAACATTTAAATTGGAAACATGCTCTGAATATTCTGATGCACTCGAATTCATGCATTAAGCAAGTTTCGATTAATTTAATTAAAGATTAATTCAACCGATAGAATTGCGTAAAACAAATTTAATATAATCCATTATTTCTAGTTATAATCTTTCTATTCTATTTATGTATTACATAAATATAAAAAATGGATTATTTATCCACATTTATAAAATAGATAAATATAAATATAGATAAGTTAATCAGTATTTGATCGAAATCGCCATTGTCACGTATTTATTTTTATTATCATAGATTAATTTTAATGTATTTTTTATATTCTTTTAAATTTATTATAAAAAAATTAATTAAACCGAAATTAATCCACATTGATAGAAATGGATGGTAATGCAAAAATTGTTGAAAAAAAACTGTTAAAAACTGAAAACTTTCTCACTTTCGATTTTCTTCCTTTAAAAAATTAATTGGTTAGCACAGATAACGAATTAATGTTGCGCAGCATAAAAAATTCGAAATCATGATTTTTACTGCAAATGTAAAATAACTTTTGAAAAAAACATGTAATATACGCTACCACGGAATTACGAACGATATATTATATTATCGTAAAATATTATCGTTGTAAATATAACAATGAAAGAAAGATAATGGAAAATCTGTTATTTAGCAAATTACTGAGAGAAATGATACATACAATACGATAAACCGATATATTTTCGTTAGTAATTGTCTTCCATGCAGTTTTATTCCATTTACTCTTATTCCATTACTCTTATTACTCCTCGAGTAATATCATCCATACGGTAATATCTTGCATCGTTAATGCAATTCCGACTGCAGCTGTTCGCGATTATTGCAGACTGTCTCTGGAGAAATATGCTTTTAGCGCATCTTGTTTATTGGTGTTATTGAATGAGACCATTATTTCCTTCCTTCCTGCAGCATGGTAATTATACTTAGATACACACACATTGGTTGTATTAAATAATATCAGATATTATGTGCGATATGTATATATTTCAATCGCGCGAAATGAAAAAGAAATGTTATAATTAAACAAGTCTCATTGAACGTAAAAGCGCACATATCGTTTAAAAGAGAAACGAAATTTTCGAATATTTTATCGCAATTTCAGTTTGTCTTACAGTTTTAATTTATATGATAAGGACTATTATGTAATCAAACCTTCCGAGAAGGTTTCAATTTTGTAATTAATGTTTTATCGCTGCTATCCTACTGTTATTCGTAATATATTAATCTTTTTCAGACCAGATTGACTCGAAGATATCGGATAAAGGCGGGCGTACCGACGTTGATTTTATTGGAAGCGTCCAATGGGTCCATTGTGACAAGAGGAGGAGTTGAGCGAACTATCGCCGATCCTATCGGTGCGGAATTCCCTTGGAGACCTCCACATCCGAAAGCTGCTCTTGAGGATGGACCTCTTCTATCGTGCGGCGCACGTGATAGTAATGAGCCTATGTTGCACGAGGAGCTTCGCCATTGTTTCAAGGGGATTTACTTCAGTGCACATTGGGTGAGTTACGATACCCAAGTGAATGTTAGAAATGTTTCATCACTTCCTGCGACAATTTTAGTTGAATACATATACAGGGTATTTTTGAAATAACGCTTACTAATCATGTAGTGCTATTCCTAATAAAAAACTGAATCGAAAAATTATCCTGTATCATTTTGCAATTTTCTCAATAGTTAACGAGATATTAATTTCTAAAGGTTGTCGAATAAACGGATAAATTCGATATATAAGACAATTTTAAAATATTTTTCAGTATTTTTTGTGAAACATTTTGATGTTTCTTAAAAAAAAATTTTTAAAGCTATCTTGAAAGTTGTCTTATATGTTGATTTTAGATATTATGCTTAATGGGTAACTAAAAAAAAATATTGTAAAAATTGCAAAATGATAGAGGACTTTTCGATTCAGTTTTTTATAAGAATAACACTATATGATTAGTGGGCGTTATTTCAGAAACACACACACACACACACACACACACACACACACACACACACACACACACACACACACCATCTAAGATTGTCGAGTGGTTTATCGCTCATGCCGGTTGACTCGTGATCTGTACATCCGATCCCACCTCCGCCTATATATTAGGTGGGAAAAAGTTCGTGGCGTTTTTTTAATGCCATCTAATGGGAAAAACGCCACGAATTTTTTCCCACACGTAATATGTAATTTTTCATTCTTCAAAAAGTTCTTAATAAAAAAATATTTGATTATAATATTTTGGAAAGTTCTCGAATTAAGCTACAAGAATATGGAGTGAAAAATAGGGTGTACATTTGGAAAAATCAATATGACCTTCATATATGACTTTCAAATGATTATTCAAGATTAAATCAATGACACCATCTTATATACACCTCGAAATCATATAACTTTTATGAAAAGTTCTTTTCTTAAATGCTCTCTTTCCGAGATAAAAGGGGTGTACGGGTGATCTCAGACATCCGGTATGTGTGTGTGTGTGTGTGTGTGTGTAC
>NW_017259243.1:434225-440300 GCF_001594045.1 Atta colombica | reverse complement strand
ATATATACGTTTCAAGAGAAATATAATCTGAAACTAACTGTTTATAATTATGATTAATTCTTACAAAACAGAATGCTAATTTTTTAATTAGCTTGACTATTCAAATAATCCTATATTCTTCTGATTACAGAAAAATGTAAAATGTTTCCTAAGATTTTTATTCAATGAGTTATTTGAATATTTGATTATATGTATTCTTAATTACAAATGCTTACACGTTTTAATCATGTATTAATATATTGGGTTTTTTAAATTTAGTGTCCGCCTTGTAAAGCATTTACCCCACAGCTCGTGGATACGTACCAACGAATTCAAGAGAGAGGCCATGATTTTGAAGTAATTTTCGTGAGTTCGGACAGGTAGGCTTTTATAATACACTCTTTAAATTATTGCATTTCATTCCGAGATATTTCCTCTCATTTAATGGATATTTTTTCTATGTATTGTTACATTTGTTCTTTTACATTGTTTCTTTTTAATTTCATCGTATATTTTTGTTTGTAAAAGATTTCAATGTATTTTTATTCTAGGAGTGAGGATTCCTACAATGCATACACGGAAACAATGCCTTGGTTGAGGATACCTTTTAATCAAGAAGAAAGACGTCGAAAATTGGCAAGAGCTTTCGACGTTCAGGCAATACCTACTCTGGTCATTCTAGATCCTCGCGACAATATAATTACTCTGGATGGGCGCGCCGAGTTAATTGAGGATCCAGAGGGACTGGTAATTTGAAAAAAAAAATTAAAAAATTAATTATAAAAGATAATAAAAAAATAAGAATAAAATAAATTATAAAAGTAAATATCTATAAAAGTCTATGAAACTTTGAGGTTTTTATTACAGAATAATTTTGTTAATGTGAAAATGTAAAAAAACTATTTACATTTTCAGAATTTTCCTTGGAGCAGTAGATTAGTGAATATTTTAACAGAAAAGTATGCTACGTCGTTACACGATGCTCCAGCTATTATCTTATTTGTCGGTAAGATGATATAAATAAAATATGTAAATATATAATTATAAATATATATATGTGTGTGTGTGTGTGTGTGTGTGTGTGTAAATATATATAATTTTTTATATAAGAATTAGAGAGTGAGAATCAGAATAAAATATACTAAGTTATAAAGATTATGCGTTTCACGAGTTTCCTCCGTGTCTAGATCCATTCTTGGAATACCAAGTTTTATGAATCTCGCAGTCCACTTTATCAAGGCGAGGAGCAGTCTGATGCTGAGTACCTCCTCGTCTTTCGGGGAAAACCCGCGAAACGCATACTCTTTATATAGAAAGCATCTGTGGAAGCCTCAAGAATATTATATAAATTGTTTAATGCTCTTCTGTTTTACAGAGGGAGAAGATTGTGAGATTCAATTTGGAGAAAGCGTATTACTACCAGCTGCACAAGCGTATAGAAGAGATCAACCCGATTATGATCTAAATTATGATGATCCTGATGACGATTCTTTGCAGTTTTACATAGCTTTAGACGTAAGTATACATACATATAGAATACCTATAGAAGAATATCTATAGACATAAGACGAGACATATAAATTAAAAAAATAGATATTGTAATGTAATAATTAATTAATATAATTTTTATATGATTTTGTGTGTGTATATGTGTGTGTGTGTGTGTGTGTGTGTATGCGAATTTTTCAAATATTTTATGAGAATAAAAGTTTTATAATTACAAAATGTAAATATACTAAAACTGCAAATATTTCTTAAATAAATGAAATATTTTTTAATTAATCACATTTAATAGTAAAGTGATATGATTATAATTTAATGCTTTTTCAGTGTGAAACATCGGATATTCTTCGTGAATTCATTGGTTTGGATGATGCAGTACCTCTTTTAACCGCTATTGACATTCCGCGAGGGTTGTATGTCGTAATGGAATATGGTGCCGAGATTACCGTGGACTCTGTACAACAGTTCATTGATAGATTTCTCAATAACAAACTGCCGATAAATAAAATAGCGGCAGTGCATAAAACATCAAAAATAAACGAACATATGCCGGCCTAAAGTCATATAAAACATTAATTAGGTACACACAAAATTTATACTTGACAAATTTTATAAGAATTGTTCAAACAAAAAATGTCCCTCTCTTTCTTTTTTATTCCTGTCTCTGTGATATCATCGTTCTTTACATATAGAAAGATTCGTATATATAGGCTGTACTTGAGCTGCGTTCGGAACGATATCTGTATATCATTTTATCCTGTTAACTGAATATTAACCAAAGATAAAGAATATTACGTGTGGAAAAAAGTTCGTGGCGTTTTTTTAATGCCTCTAATGGGAAAAACGTCACGAACTTTTTCCCACACCTAATAGGTGCACCCAGGTAAAATTTCCTAACGCAGCCTTGTTCTTATATGATTCTTCGTGGAAACAAAAGAATATGTATTATATCAGTCAAAACTAAGTCGATCAAATTGTATTTTTAATTAAATGCACACGGATACGTTAATATATTATAAATTACTAAATAAATCGGATAAGCGCACTGGAAGTTCTTGTATTTATGAGATAGCCTATTCATTGTTAGCTTATATATGAGCAACATCATTGTCGGTATTTACATATTTGACACAATATTTGTATAATTACATTATCTTGTATAAATTTAACATGTAGGTAATGATGAGCATCATATCAATTGTCCGATGTAGCAAATGACTTTATTTATATCTTTCGTTTTTTCCAGTTTCTTTGTCAAGTTCTTTTTTTTATAAAAGTATCAGTTTCTTAAATTACTAATGCAAATATTGTTGAAATCTTTTTTACTTGTATCCTAGCATTTTTTATACATTATACTCACATGATGTTATTAAATCACATATCAGTCCTAATTTATATATTAAATATTTTACAATTATAAAGCTACTACCGTCGCTGGTTAAAAAATGTACAATAAATTTGCGTTATTAAAAAAAAAGGCACCATATGAGCAATAAAGTGCATCGAATTGTTTTATAGTCGTGTTAGTTAAAATTTGATTAAAGTGTGATTGTCGTATTGTCCGTCTCTGATAATTATACATCTATGATAATTATTACGCAAGAAGTGCTGCTAAAGCGTCGAGAAACTTGGGTCTTTCCTCGATTTTCAGTCTTATTACTGTAAAAAGGAAAAATATTCACTATAATAAATTTCATTCTGACTTATGCTTATAAAATTCCATTTCATACTTACTTGTACTATCAAAGTAGTCTGCCACAATGTAACAATTTTTATTTTTTGCAGTTTGCTCGAATGCTTTCCCAAATAAACTGTAACAAAAAAAAAATCATGGTTAAATAATATAAATCTTTTGTTTACACTTATAAATATTACCTTCTGGGTTGATCTTCACAAACTGGCGGTATACCAACAAGAAGGCAGGATCCTTCCTCTGCATCAAATATCGCAGAGGCCACAAGAGGCCACTCAGAAGCACGTCTATTTCTTGAAGAATTTACATATGCTTTGAGAGCAAACTGGGCCAGCATAATCAAAGGATGAGGATGTGCAAATAAATAATTATCTACATTCCCATCCGGTACATTAATATATAAAAAGGAACCAAAATTCTTTATTTGTTTAGCTTCTAATATATTCTGTGCAGTTTTAAAGATGTTATGAAGCATAAATTTTGCTTTTTCAATGCCACTTTCTAGAACATCCTTTTTTGTACGTGATAAACAGTCCAATGCATCTAAGAAACAACGTTGTGGTTGTCTGTCCTTTGTCTGTAAAAGTATGGTGATATATATAGTAAAAAAGTATTATAACATACCATATTTAATGATTGCTGATTTACCGTCGAATCCAGCAAAGCCAACATAGCATATACCATATCTGATGCACAATATTTAAAACGATAACCATATTGGAGAGTAAAACTAGTGCCAATGATGCTATTGACATTATATTTGCCCGCTAATTTTTCAACCATCTGCTTAAATTCTTGTCTAAAAGTAAGATCCATTGCACGAAATAATTGTCTGGATTGCACCAGAGGTAATCCCATTTCAGCTAAAACTTCCTTCAAACGCTGTTCCCCTCTAATAGACCATAAACGTAATGACACTGCAGTTGGCATTGAATATTTTAAGCTGGCTTCAACAGTCCAGTGACGATATAATGCTAATTGCAGACTATTTGTTATCATTAAGAAATTAATATAGCATATTCGTCAAATTCAATTATTCAGTAAAAAATGAATTATATATATATATATAAAAGGATACTCTTTATCATAAGTAACCTTAACAATACTCTGTTGCTGCTGTTGCTTGTCAATGTCAACTCCTTGTCTATGTGTTAATCTTGAAACATGTGCCTGAAGAGAACCTTCCTCAAGAACGGTTATTCGTGACTCCACCTTGCTGAGAATAGATTGTTCTGTGGAACCAATTATGGCCCACCATGCCATATCTAAATTATCCTTTGACATATTCCAAGCCATTTCAAATACCACTATTGCGCTCTATAATAAAACAAAATAAGTTTTTGAAATAGAATTTTATTATATATTGTTATCAAGATCATAAATTATATGCATACTGATTTGCCATAGTAACTGTATTGTGAATAATTAAAAAGAATTGTTTCTCGATTTTCAACCCATTTTCTTCGTTCGCTTCGCTTTAATATATCTTCTTCATTCAACCTTCGCCTTTTACTTTGCCTGCCTTCAGTTTCATCGTCTGATTCCTCATTTGTCTCCTCTTCATCTGACTGAATATGATTGAACAGAATTATAGAAAACAGAAAAAGAGAATTAGACTAAATGAAACAATTTGTTACATACACTATCATCTCGATAAATATCATTATATTCTGGAATCTCATTGTCTTCGTCGGGTTTACCAAGAATACGTATTTGACTTTCTGAATATATATTAGTTAAATCATAAGGTCTATGACTGTCGAGAATAAAAAATACCACAGATTCGTTTGGTCGAAGTAATTCCACTAAATCTAGAGTACCACCACAATTTATCATAACAACATTTTTTATCTGAAATTTTTCTTAAATTAATTATTTTTGTCAATATGATAATGACCAGATAGATAATCATTTTCCTTTATTACCTCTTCACAATTTTCATCAAAAGCATTTATCATATCCTGAATACCTCGAACAGGTACAAGAGTATATATTATGTGATCATTTTTGAAAAGTTGTTGCAATATTCTACAGGCACAGATTGCATCAACATCAAAATTCACTAAAAGTAAACACCTCTGCAAAGGAAAAAATTAGAGATTTCTATAACACACAGAATTATTTAAATAATATTTGAATATTAATATTTTTAAATCACAAAAATGTGAATATTAATTTAACAGAGAATTATTTATTATAAAACATACAACATTAAATATACTATTTACATCATTTATTATTAATAAAAAATGAAGAAATCAAATAAAGTAATTTTCTGATTATTAAACAAAAATATAAGTTTTATATAAATTTAATACATAATATAAATTTAACAAAAATATAAATTTAACAAAAATATAAATTTAACAAAAAATTATTTGTCATAAAGTGTACAAAAACAGATGTATTGTTTGCATCATTATTAATAAAAAAATAAAAGAATCATACATGCAAGGTTAGGTAGTGCTAAATTAAAAAATTAAAAGTTGAGTTAATTAACTTAGTTACATTTTTAATTCTTAATTTCTTAATTTTTTAACTTTTTAATTTTGTTACATTTTATCGGTAACTATTAATTTTTAATTTGACTTTTTTGAAGTTAACCTTCAGACACATTGCGAGATAATGAGTATCATTTAGTAATTTTGTCTTTTATATTGTATTTTCATTAGTTATAACAAAGTTATTTTTTAATGAACATGCTGTATGAAAACAATAAGAAAAATATAAAACAGTCGAATTTTATCTTTTTTTGGATTGTTTGTTCAATCAAATTTAACTTTTAACTTTTCAGTTACTTTTTTTTATTAACTTCTAATTCAATTGATTTCATTATAGATTATAACTTGTATCTTAATTAAATTAAATTTTCAAGGCTGTTCTTTAATTTAACTTGGTTA
>NW_017259243.1:418210-434125 GCF_001594045.1 Atta colombica | reverse complement strand
TTTTATTATTAAGATACTTCTATTATTATAAAGAAGGAAAGAACACCACATGAAATTGTGTATCCAAAAAAAAATTTTTAATTATCAATGCAATTATAGATTTAATAAAGAATTATTTATTGTAAAGTATATAACAAACAGATACATAATTTACGTTAGATTTATTTATTATATGTATTATTATAATATATATATAATAGAAAATACGATAATAGAAAATCAGATATATATGATATGATTTTCTATTTATTCAAAGGAAAGAGAGAGAATGATGTACAATTATGAGTTAAAGTATAAACTAAATTAAAAAATTATTTGTTGTGAAGCCTATAAGAGACAATACATACTATGTTTTATTATTAATAAACACATTTATTGTTAATAAAAAAGACAAAGAAATGATTAGAGATCTCTATGCAATTCACGTCTCCAACTATTCAAAGAAAAGAAAAAATTATGTAACTGCATAATTTATACAGAAAGAAAGAATGAAAAAACCTAGCGAGAGACTGTAACGTTGCAGAAAAGTTGAGATGGCAACCGAGAAGGCTCGAGAAGAGAGAGGTGTAAGCAGGTTGCGGAGTAACCTATACACAACGGATACGCAATATACCGCCGTGAGGTAGAACGAAACGTCGACTCACGCTTCTTTGTATCACATCGTAGAAATCCTTCTTCAAGTTCGTCACGAACATGTTGCGACCGTCTACGGCAGGTGAAACATCGCAGATTTTGCGACGTTCTCGCGCGCGGGTCTTAAAACGGGTGATTTAGCGCGAAAAATCCAAACGGTCGGATCATACGGCGTCCCGTTGCGCGCGGCGATCGTGCGATTGCCGTCGGCACCGGTGAGAGGAAGTTACTTTTGATACCGTCATGACCCCAGGATTCAGTCCGGTCCAAAAACAGCTGTTGCTCAAGCGTGACAATCGGATGTGATCGGATAGTTAAATCTACGTTTTCTCCATAACAATTGTAAACATGGTAGAATTAATACCACCATTCATGTTTAATTCCGTCATGAATTGTAAACAGTGCTGATATCGATACTCGAGTCTAAATTCGATGAATCGAGTAAAGGAGCATTTAGGATATATTCACAATTTGAATAAAATTATCCAAAAGATAAATATCCAATCACATTTCTCTCATGAAAACGCATAACGCACAATACATAAGCGAAACAATTAATCAGAATCTTTTCTTTTCTCCCATTGCCTGAAAAAGAAGGATTTCGGTTGTTTGATTCTCTTATGCACTATGCATTGTGCGTAATGCGAGAGTCTGTGTTGCCATTAGGGCAATTCCACATAAACTTGTATAGCCACATAAACATATGCATAAAGAAAATCATTTAATTTTGATCTTTATGATAGAAATATGATTGAATAATTTTCTTTATGCATATAGTTATTACGGCTACGCAAGTTTGTATGGAATGGCCTTTAGGCTCTGGCCGCACAAATATATGCATAAAGAAAATTATCCAATCACATTTTACGTTCATGTTCATATGAAAAATGCATAATTTTCTTTATGCATACGTTTATGCATTTTGTGTGAATTAAACGGAAAGCAGATTCTTGCATAACACATAAGTCATAAGAAAATGAACCAATCAAAGTTCATTATTTCCTTCCTTTTCGTGATACATAAACAACTCCAAAGAGAAACTATGCCGGCTTTCTACCTTCGAAATCATTCGTACTCTACCGCCAGTACATCCATTTTCAGTTTGGGAACTATAGCTGATTCATAGTCGATTCTTATTTTAAGACTTAAGTAATGTCTTAAGTCGCTATACGGCCCTCTGATTGGTTCATGATATCTTATAACTGTACTTAAATATAAGATTCGACTATGAATACCGGACTACGTGACTACATACATTTTCTGAGACTATCGATCAAATCGTATCGAAAGTAGATGTGGTTCGTTTCTGTACTAAATCTTCAGGACAGAAGCATGCAGACTATCCATAAGAGGGATAGTTTAATGGGTCCTTGAACGAAAAAATTTTAATTTTGTCTCTTCTACATATGTAAATAAAAGTTGTTGAATTTTAATAAACGTAATAGAAAATTTAATTAAGCTAATTTTGTGAATTTTGTCTTATAATATATCTTACAAAATTACGTAGTTATGTTTCTTTATGCAAATTTTCAGCCTGTTTTTAACAAACATAATTACTAATATATATATCAAAGTCTTTATAATTACTAGCAATTATAGAGACTTTTAATAAATTCAATCTTTTCTAAACATATATTGTCAATTTAAGATATAATTTAACAAAAACCACCTCCGCCAATTTTAACGGACTTCTTTTCTTCATAAGTGTACTCACCTACAAAACAAACAAGCTGCTAATAAATTAAATAGCTCTTTAATTTATTTTTTTATTTTTATGTATAATTATGTTATTGTATTTCGCTAATGAAATTGCAATAACTTTTTAAATATTATTCTTTATTGTATTATTCTTTATACAATTTGATATTACAATAATAATAATTATTTACAATACAATTATCAATGCTGTTCAAAATATAATAAAAATAATAATATAGAAGCATAATTAACAAATTTATGTAATGTGGGATTATACGAAAACGTCGAAAATACATACGATAACACAAATTTTTCTAAACCAATGTTTAATAAAATATTGATAAACGCAAAAGAAATATTAATAACAATTAAATCGTATTTACTATTAATTATTAATTTGCAAATATAAAACTTAATAATATCGCGATAAAAAATTATTAATATATTTACAATAGCAATATATTAGTAATATTTCATCGCGTTCAAGATAATTATCTCAATAATTTCATTATATCAAAGTCTCTCCGCCTTGTAGTACACTGGTTAATATTTGATATAAAGAAGAAATCAATCTTCAGGAGAGCGAACTTAAAGTACTCTCATTCTATATCAAATTCATGAGATCCATTTAAAGAAAAATTAAGCATTCGTTAAATATCAATGATCTTATAAAAAGATGTGCATCCTGAATCTTTCAGACTTTACGATAGTATATAATAATTTGGATAGTATGTCAATTACAATTACCACTTTTATCACATCTTTAATATAATATTAAAATTCGCGAGAAAATATGTTCTGCCAAAAATCATTTCTTAAAAATAAACGGATAGAATGATTTCCTTATGCAATAGTGACGAAGGAATATATTCAATAATAATAAAATACATGCATATTGTAACTTTGTATATGTATGGGTACAAAAGTTTCTCGGATACCAATTATTTGAGATAAATCGAACCTGATAATAATGGGATCTTAAAGAACTTTAAAAAATTTATTATATAAAATTTAACAATTCCTTATATTTTGTATTTTCCAAAAAATTTAATTATTAATCCCGTTAATATGAGGGTACCCATTCGACTTATCTCGAATTTTTTTGTACCCACATAATTTTAACTAAATTCGTGTATACACGATAACATTATTAAAAAAATATAAAGCATTTTGGTAAAAATTATCTAAATTATCTAAATTAACAAAAATTTGTTAAATATGATCTTATTACATCTATAGCATGTATTTTATCATGGAAAAAAAAAATATATATATATAAATTAATAATTAATAATATTCTGACTGGCAGGATGTCCAATATCTAAAACGATTTTTTAAATAATTAGAAAATTAAATATATACATTCGTAATCACATTTTTGTTAAAGCAATCATCAAAAAATAAGAAAATTATTTGTATAAAACTTAAATTTATTTACTTAGTAATTTGGACTTAAACAAATAATCATTCTATCCATATTAATCATACTAAATTCCTATTGTTATTAAGACAATCTATTACTAACATTATTACTAGCAGGAGAACATTTAATAAAAGAAAGAAAAATGAAAATTATATCCTAAAATATACCACTGAATTAATATCGCAAATAACAATTACGTAGCAATTGTTATTGAATCATTGATAAAATTACTACTTCCAGGAAACCCGGGATTAATTCTGATCTTATATAAGAATCTCCAACGGAACACCTAAATTAGACTTTGCGAATGGACTTTATGGAAAGCGACAAGGAATAATTCTCCATGATGAAAATAATTACTTTTCATTGGTACAAATCACGTATTTACTAGCATTCATCTGACATGAGGGTCTTTGTATATAATAAATTAATTATTAAGATACACTTATATAAGTTATTTTTCTGTAATGTTAACAACATAAATGTCAAAAAGCAAGTAAGAAGTTAATATTTAACTATTGCTTCAGTCAAAGCTCCAATCCTTGTGACTTATTTAATAAATATGATATATACTATTATAAGAAAAATTGATGATTTTAAACATCAAAATTTTAATTAGAAATCATTCAAAATTATTAATGACTTTTTTTTGAATGATATTCAGAAAATCCAAATTTAAAAAAAGTTTCAAGATTAAATATTTCTCAAATTTGTTAAATCAATAAACAATTTCTGTTATCATATGTTTCGCCGATCGTGTAATTTACATCAATAAAGTAAAAAAAATTTGCTGTGACAAGATAAATATTATTTGTATTGAATAGAATTCAATACTGATATACATATACATTTTAATATATACATAATTTATTAATAATTATTGCAAATTACAAAAGTAAATATGATAACATTTATCTGGACATAGTTTACATAAATTCTATATCACTAATACTATCATACATATATTTACAGTAAAATTAATCATTAACAATACTAACAGTGTTAACGCATTACGTAATTCGTATAGAATTTTACAGAAAAGTTTAATTTCAAGAGAGCTGAAAAGGCAATAAAATTTAAAATTAATTTGGTTAATTAATTTATTTTCATAATACATATTTGATAATTGGAATGCTGATAATTAAATAAAATATTAAATTAATTAAAAATTTTATTTAATTTTTAATTTCTTCTTTCTAATTATCAAGTATATACAAATGATGTCTATACATCCCTATCTACATATTATAGTTTACTATTTGAAATAATTATGTGATATTTTTTAGTTTAGTTATATTTATTTTTTTATTTTTTAAATAAAATTTAATTACTTGATCGCGAAATTTATTTAAATGTCATTTAATTTTGTAATAATTTAATTTTTTAATTTAAAATGATTGTGTTCATCCCTATTTCATATGTCTATCCATACTTATTATGTTTTGATCTATATAGTCTCTATCTATCCATACTTGTCCTATCTACTTGTATTTTCATTTATTCGTGCCACATTTATACCTTTCATCCGTGTATTCTTACCTACATTACCTACTTCATAAGTATGCAATAACACCGCGAATATATGTAATACGTTAATGGTTGCATTCATCAGAGAAAGTAGCTTTTCAATTGTTTGTAAGAAATTCTTTAATTACAATTGGTTTATGATTTAGTTCCTTATGGATTATTTAAATGAATAAACCAATAATGAGGAATTTTACAACAATTGCAAAGCTGCTTTCGCTGCTGAATACAGCTAACGCCTAACCATCTCCTATCGCATGCTGATAAATTCAGCGGAATGACTTAATCGCGATCATAATAATAATAAATAAGTAATAAACAGTAATTATTAAAACAGGTTTTCAATCTTTAAAATACAAAAAAATTAACAAATAACTGGGCTAATAAGAGTCAACACGGATTAAACGTAAGTTTTTTTAAAATTAGAAAATTATTAATTATCCGCGCTGATTCTCATTAACCCTGTTGTATATTGGATATTTTTGTATCTTAAATAAACAACATTTCAAAAAAAAAATAAGAACTCGCAATTTGCGAACAAGTTACCCTCCCGAATATTCAGTTTATCTTAATACACTGAGAAAAAAAATTCAATTAATTTAATTATACAAACATATTGCAAACATGTAGATGTTCCTTTAAAAACTTAAATTGGTGTTACACACCAACCTATTTCATATACTCTTAAATACTCTTCTTTCTTCTGGCCAGATTGAACTCACCTTTCGTTGTTCCTGGCCAACATTCTGGATTCATATGCCAGAAATCGACAACAAGGAGAAATACTCCTTTTTGCTGCCGATTATTACCGACTAATATCGTCGGCAATAAGTGTAAGATTTTACGCTTTTGTACGATGCGCGAAACACGAACGCGTCGCGAAGAGGCCATAATATTAATAAAATTGACTAGATATTAATATGAATAATTATCAATAATAATAATAATAGTAATAATAATTCTATTAATATTAATAATAATAAATGTCGTTTATTCGAAAAATATAAATATCAGGACTAAAAATAAATCTAAATAAAAAAATTTTTAAGTCATCAACATTTCAAAAAAGTTTCGAATATTATAAAATTAGATTAAATTTCTTAAACATTAAAATATAAAGAACAAAACTTTAATTTAAAAATAAACTGAAAATCACTAAATCATTATTATCCGATAAAATGCAAGGCCTATGTACGTATTTTTAACGATTCGAACGATTCATTGCTGAATTTCATTTCAAAGCATGCAGAGATGAGAAATTCAGATGAATGATGTAAGATCCAAAAGGGATAATTTTCCCTTACATATACAAAAAAATACGCAAGTAAAAATTATTTATTACAAGTATTTAAAAAGTTTATATATACATAATTCTGTTCATAAATTCCTTAGAAGCATTAAATTTATTCAAAATACGTATGTTTTGAATCCTAGTAAGTTTAATACTTCAATCAAGTTAAATTAAAACAAATTCAACCTGTTATAAAACAGAAGCATTAAATTTATTATAAAAAGTTCATTTCTTAGATCAATTTATAATATTCTTTAAAAGAAAATAAATTCTTGTTTTGAGTACATAATGATATATTTTTTTAATTTTATAATATACGTATATTTTAAGATTATTATCAAGAAAATATTCTTTGTAAAAAATAACCGTTACTTAAAAGAAAGAAAATAAATTGAGTAATCGCTTGTCTTGACAATAGACTGATATTTTTCTGTGTGCAAATTTCAATAAACATTTCTCTTTGTATTTGATAAATTATTAGAATTATTTTTCGTATAATTTATTATTTCAAAATTAAATATTTTAAGTGATGCAATACTCTGAACGTGATTTAAAATAATTGTGAAATAAAGTTCTTTTATTTCTTGACAAAATGTATATGTATTGGATCTTATATCATGTTACTACTTTAACTGGCATAAAACCCAGTTACTACATATGGATAAGTTATAAAAGATCAGGCTAAAGTCAGTGCGTTGAAATAAACAATAATAATTAATAATCGTATAATGTCTTTTATAGAAAAGCGAGATCAATAAATTATATATATATATATATATATAAATTATATATGCGTTATATCAAAATTTTCGTTGTTATTTCATCAGTAACATATAACAAATAAATGTGAAACAATAGAAGGAATTTTTTAAAAAAACAGTAAACATTATACATATATATATTATACATATGTGTATTTAGATATTACTTTTCTGCACCAACTTGTATAAAACTAAATCCTGAATGAATATTTGGGAATAGGATAGATAGGAAAATTAATACAACAATATTTGTTTGTTACACTGTAACAAACGCTTTTCCTTGTTATCACATTCATAGATAACAATTTCATTTACTCTAATTATTTTATATAAATTTTATATTTTTTAATTTTATGTGTTTCATATACTTAAAAAACGAATATTTTATTCTTTTTTATTTTTGTTTTCAAGTATGTTAAGCTGTATTCCCGGGAAAAAATTTTATATATAATTGCATAATATATAATTTTATATAATTATATATAAAATATTTTAATATTATATAAAACACGATCCATTTTTTATATTTCTCAACTTGAATTGTTTACGTAGTATCAAATCGAGCTTGAGTTACTTCGTATCAAAGCATTCACATTAACGTATAAATTTACAATTGAAAACCAAATATGAGTTAAATAAGTTTACTCTATTCTTATAGTAAATAGTTAAATTAATATTGTGTGTAAAAGCAGTAGTGACATATAGGAATAATTAGAAATAACTCAAACTGGGTATAATGTGACATTATAAATTTAACAGTGCATGCACAATACATTCATTAATAAAAAGGTATCCAGGATTAAGTTTATCTTAATCTGTTCTAACTTATCCATTTTAAGACAACGGATGTATGGAATGCTATACATACATTTATCCGTATATTTTTATTAAATTAGTGCATATATGCATTTATAGATATATAATATATTAATAAAATTACCACACATCCGTTACCTCAATAAAAACATTAATTCGACACTCACCAATCCGAAGCGCAACAGCGGAGTTTTACCTGCAACGTCGCTACGATGATTCTGTAACAAAAAAATATGAATTCAAATTATAACAAATTATAATAAATTAGAAAGAACACAAACAATATTAAAAAAAAATGTAAAATTCTCTTAAAATAATTATAATTAATTTTCAAAATATATAATTTTCATAAGCATCGGTTTTTTTAATGCATCATTGAGTTAGATATTTATAAAATAATTATACATTTTTTTAAAACAGATCTTAAAAATTCGTATATATGAAACTTCAAAATAATCCTTTAAAATAATCCTTTTTCTAATTATCATTTTTAAATCATTGTAAAATAAACCTATTCAAGAATAAATAGAAGAAAAATATTGATACATAAGCAAAAAATATTTACCGCAAGGTTGCTCCGCCGGTGCCGGATGTCTGTCCCAGACCTCCTCCTCCTCTCAGAATATGGTTGACATCCTCTCGCACAGGACACTCGCGTAAAACACTTGCGAATAATATAATCGCGAATAATATAATCGCGCGCGGACTATAATTTAAGTTCGATAACTTGAACGGCACTCCCGAAGCAAACGCGCGACGCGACGAACTGACTGCGGTTCGTTCACTTTCAATTAAATCGGCGGACGAGGATACGTTAGCTTCCCCGTTGAATTTTTACACGAAGAGGATGATTCTACTCAATATCTAAAAATTTATCTAGATGTATTCAGATAAATCCGAGAATTTTTAGATATTTGAAAAAACCATTCTTTTCGTGTAGTATCCTTCGGGTACTGAGCCCTCTCACCATGTCAAGATGTACCCGTGAGAGAGAAAGTATCAGCTAGAAAATGTAATACAGCTATTATCTTTATTACTATGTAATTATTGATTGATTTTAGAAATGAATATCAAATATCACACGTCAATTCGTCACCCTTGCGAAATAAATTCAGAGTTTGTATAAGGGCTGAATCATTTATTACGATGTCTTAAGATATAATTAGAATCAATGATGTGGGCTAGAAATTAATAAAAAAGAGAAATATTTCTTTTATTACTGACAAACAGTTTCAAAGTACATTCAATTTTTTTATCATATCACGAAAAATGTAGTAAAATGAAAAATTAATTAAATTGTCAATTACGCAAATTATATTAATTGTTAAAGTAGGAATTGCATAAATTGCATTATTTGCACGAGGGTATTAATGTCCCTTTTTATGGCTTGTGTAATATCGTTCGAAGAATAATCGGGAGTTATACTCAAGCAAGACAAAAAAATGTTATATTTAATAAAAATATTTGTCGTCCGTAATTATTGCGAAATAGTAATAAATTCTGTTTTTCCATTTTGATTTTTTTATGAATTAATTGTACGAGCTAGTTAGTAACCTGTGAGTATTCATAAACGTTTCATATTATATCTAGCATTTGTCGCGATTACGTTTCAAAAAGAAATGTGAAGAAATGCGACACGCGACGCGGCTTGTACCTGCTGCTTGTACGAGCCTCGATAATGGAATGACTGCGTGATATAACTACGCATAAACGTGACGCGCCGCCTGCCCGCCCTTCCGCGCCAAAACAACTTCCCCAAAGTTGCTGATCATCTAACTGTCGAAATATTAACGTATTATAAAATCAGTAAAATAATTTAGATTTTTAGATTAAGATTCTTCAATGAATAGGCTTTATTGCACGATCTTTGTTTTATTTCTTGGATTCGCACACAACTATCTATATCTTAGATAATTAAAATTGTGTTACAATAAGCGATTAGTTTGTAATAACTTATTGTACACGAATTCCGCGCAATGTACGCAATATTTTTAATAAAAGATTGACGCGTTTTAGCTTTTCGTTACTTTTGAATCGTAATTCGGTAATTTAATAAATCTACATTTATGCATCGTATGCTTTCGATTCGAAAATAGAGAGTGATATGCAAAGCCATCGACATGCTATTACTCATGATTATTAAAGATACCGGTCTAAACATGATAATTCGTAATTTCTAAACTATCATAAACTTCGACGACTATTTCAAACGTGTGATAATTATATACGATATGGCAATCGCATGTTCACGGATCACAAATTATGAGCACTAATCAATTCACGTTCATAGATATTTAATTTTCGTAGATTAATGCGACATGCGGAATGTCTCGTACTACGTGTGTCTCGCTCCAAGGTCACCGAGCGAATGCCGAAGTGATGACGTAGAAACCCCGCGTCGCGCGATACTTCCCCCACTCCTTGCTATTCGCCGCGCGCCGTTCAGATATCCTACTATTGCGAATGAAATATATTGATAAAATCATTGTTACGATTTTATATTTTTTATTTTAAATGTATGACGATACCAGTTTGTAGAAATCATGTAAAATATGAGTAAATGAATAAACCATGAATATATTTCATTCGCAATAGTAGGATATCTAAACGGCGCGCGGCGAATAGCAAGGAGTGGGGGAAGTATCGCACGACGCGGAGTTGCTACGTCATCACTTCGGCATTCGCTCGGTGACCTTGGAGCGAGACACACGTAGTACGAGACATTCCGCATGTCGCATTAATCTACGAAAATTAAGTATCTATGAATGTGAATTGATTAGTGCTCATAATTTGTGATCCGTGAACATGCGATTGCCATATCGTATATAATTATCACACGTTTGAAATAGTCGTCGAAGTTTATGATAGTTTAGAAATTACGAATTATCATGTTTAGACCGGTATCTTTAATAATCATGAGTAATAGCATGTCGATGGCTTTGCATATCACTCTCTATTTTCGAATCGAAAGCATACGATGCATAAATGTAGATTTATTAAATTACCGAATTACGATTCAAAAGTAACGAAAAGCTAAAACGCGTCAATCTTTTATTAAAAATATTGCGTACATTGCGCGGAATTCGTGTACAATAAGTTATTACAAACTAATCGCTTATTGTAACACAATTTTAATTATCTAAGATATAGATAGTTGTGTGCGAATCCAAGAAATAAAACAAAGATCGTGCAATAAAGCCTATTCATTGAAGAATCTTAATCTAAAAATCTAAATTATTTTACTGATTTTATAATACGTTAATATTTCGACAGTTAGATGATCAGCAACTTTGGGGAAGTTGTTTTGGCGCGGAAGGGCGGGCAGGCGGCGCGTCACGTTTATGCGTAGTTATATCACGCAGTCATTCCATTATCGAGGCTCGTACAAGCAGCAGGTACAAGCCGCGTCGCGTGTCGCATTTCTTCACATTTCTTTTTGAAACGTAATCGCGACAAATGCTAGATATAATATGAAACGTTTATGAATACTCACAGGTTACTAACTAGCTCGTACAATTAATTCATAAAAAAATCAAAATGGAAAAACAGAATTTATTACTATTTCGCAATAATTACGGACGACAAATATTTTTATTAAATATAACATTTTTTTGTCTTGCTTGAGTATAACTCCCGATTATTCTTCGAACGATATTACACAAGCCATAAAAAGGGACATTAATACCCTCGTGCAAATAATGCAATTTATGCAATTCCTACTTTAACAATTAATATAATTTGCGTAATTGACAATTTAATTAATTTTTCATTTTACTACATTTTTCGTGATATGATAAAAAAATTGAATGTACTTTGAAACTGTTTGTCAGTAATAAAAGAAATATTTCTCTTTTTTATTAATTTCTAGCCCACATCATTGATTCTAATTATATCTTAAGACATCGTAATAAATGATTCAGCCCTTATACAAACTCTGAATTTATTTCGCAAGGGTGACGAATTGACGTGTGATATTTGATATTCATTTCTAAAATCAATCAATAATTACATAGTAATAAAGATAATAGCTGTATTACATTTTCTAGCTGATACTTTCTCTCTCACGGGTACATCTTGACATGGTGAGAGGGCTCAGTACCCGAAGGATACTACACGAAAAGAATGGTTTTTTCAAATATCTAAAAATTCTCGGATTTATCTGAATACATCTAGATAAATTTTTAGATATTGAGTAGAATCATCCTCTTCGTGTAAAAATTCAACGGGGAAGCTAACGTATCCTCGTCCGCCGATTTAATTGAAAGTGAACGAACCGCAGTCAGTTCGTCGCGTCGCGCGTTTGCTTCGGGAGTGCCGTTCAAGTTATCGAACTTAAATTATAGTCCGCGCGCGATTATATTATTCGCGATTATATTATTCGCAAGTGTTTTACGCGAGTGTCCTGTGCGAGAGGATGTCAACCATATTCTGAGAGGAGGAGGAGGTCTGGGACAGACATCCGGCACCGGCGGAGCAACCTTGCGGTAAATATTTTTTGCTTATGTATCAATATTTTTCTTCTATTTATTCTTGAATAGGTTTATTTTACAATGATTTAAAAATGATAATTAGAAAAAGGATTATTTTAAAGGATTATTTTGAAGTTTCATATATACGAATTTTTAAGATCTGTTTTAAAAAAATGTATAATTATTTTATAAATATCTAACTCAATGATGCATTAAAAAAACCGATGCTTATGAAAATTATATATTTTGAAAATTAATTATAATTATTTTAAGAGAATTTTACATTTTTTTTTTAATATTGTTTGTGTTCTTTCTAATTTATTATAATTTGTTATAATTTGAATTCATATTTTTTTGTTACAGAATCATCGTAGCGACGTTGCAGGTAAAACTCCGCTGTTGCGCTTCGGATTGGTGAGTGTCGAATTAATGTTTTTATTGAGGTAACGGATGTGTGGTAATTTTATTAATATATTATATATCTATAAATGCATATATGCACTAATTTAATAAAAATATACGGATAAATGTATGTATAGCATTCCATACATCCGTTGTCTTAAAATGGATAAGTTAGAACAGATTAAGATAAACTTAATCCTGGATACCTTTTTATTAATGAATGTATTGTGCATGCACTGTTAAATTTATAATGTCACATTATACCCAGTTTGAGTTATTTCTAATTATTCCTATATGTCACTACTGCTTTTACACACAATATTAATTTAACTATTTACTATAAGAATAGAGTAAACTTATTTAACTCATATTTGGTTTTCAATTGTAAATTTATACGTTAATGTGAATGCTTTGATACGAAGTAACTCAAGCTCGATTTGATACTACGTAAACAATTCAAGTTGAGAAATATAAAAAATGGATCGTGTTTTATATAATATTAAAATATTTTATATATAATTATATAAAATTATATATTATGCAATTATATATAAAATTTTTTCCCGGGAATACAGCTTAACATACTTGAAAACAAAAATAAAAAAGAATAAAATATTCGTTTTTTAAGTATATGAAACACATAAAATTAAAAAATATAAAATTTATATAAAATAATTAGAGTAAATGAAATTGTTATCTATGAATGTGATAACAAGGAAAAGCGTTTGTTACAGTGTAACAAACAAATATTGTTGTATTAATTTTCCTATCTATCCTATTCCCAAATATTCATTCAGGATTTAGTTTTATACAAGTTGGTGCAGAAAAGTAATATCTAAATACACATATGTATAATATATATATGTATAATGTTTACTGTTTTTTTAAAAAATTCCTTCTATTGTTTCACATTTATTTGTTATATGTTACTGATGAAATAACAACGAAAATTTTGATATAACGCATATATAATTTATATATATATATATATATATAATTTATTGATCTCGCTTTTCTATAAAAGACATTATACGATTATTAATTATTATTGTTTATTTCAACGCACTGACTTTAGCCTGATCTTTTATAACTTATCCATATGTAGTAACTGGGTTTTATGCCAGTTAAAGTAGTAACATGATATAAGATCCAATACATATACATTTTGTCAAGAAATAAAAGAACTTTATTTCACAATTATTTTAAATCACGTTCAGAGTATTGCATCACTTAAAATATTTAATTTTGAAATAATAAATTATACGAAAAATAATTCTAATAATTTATCAAATACAAAGAGAAATGTTTATTGAAATTTGCACACAGAAAAATATCAGTCTATTGTCAAGACAAGCGATTACTCAATTTATTTTCTTTCTTTTAAGTAACGGTTATTTTTTACAAAGAATATTTTCTTGATAATAATCTTAAAATATACGTATATTATAAAATTAAAAAAATATATCATTATGTACTCAAAACAAGAATTTATTTTCTTTTAAAGAATATTATAAATTGATCTAAGAAATGAACTTTTTATAATAAATTTAATGCTTCTGTTTTATAACAGGTTGAATTTGTTTTAATTTAACTTGATTGAAGTATTAAACTTACTAGGATTCAAAACATACGTATTTTGAATAAATTTAATGCTTCTAAGGAATTTATGAACAGAATTATGTATATATAAACTTTTTAAATACTTGTAATAAATAATTTTTACTTGCGTATTTTTTTGTATATGTAAGGGAAAATTATCCCTTTTGGATCTTACATCATTCATCTGAATTTCTCATCTCTGCATGCTTTGAAATGAAATTCAGCAATGAATCGTTCGAATCGTTAAAAATACGTACATAGGCCTTGCATTTTATCGGATAATAATGATTTAGTGATTTTCAGTTTATTTTTAAATTAAAGTTTTGTTCTTTATATTTTAATGTTTAAGAAATTTAATCTAATTTTATAATATTCGAAACTTTTTTGAAATGTTGATGACTTAAAAATTTTTTTATTTAGATTTATTTTTAGTCCTGATATTTATATTTTTCGAATAAACGACATTTATTATTATTAATATTAATAGAATTATTATTACTATTATTATTATTATTGATAATTATTCATATTAATATCTAGTCAATTTTATTAATATTATGGCCTCTTCGCGACGCGTTCGTGTTTCGCGCATCGTACAAAAGCGTAAAATCTTACACTTATTGCCGACGATATTAGTCGGTAATAATCGGCAGCAAAAAGGAGTATTTCTCCTTGTTGTCGATTTCTGGCATATGAATCCAGAATGTTGGCCAGGAACAACGAAAGGTGAGTTCAATCTGGCCAGAAGAAAGAAGAGTATTTAAGAGTATATGAAATAGGTTGGTGTGTAACACCAATTTAAGTTTTTAAAGGAACATCTACATGTTTGCAATATGTTTGTATAATTAAATTAATTGAATTTTTTTTCTCAGTGTATTAAGATAAACTGAATATTCGGGAGGGTAACTTGTTCGCAAATTGCGAGTTCTTATTTTTTTTTTGAAATGTTGTTTATTTAAGATACAAAAATATCCAATATACAACAGGGTTAATGAGAATCAACGCGGATAATTAATAATTTTCTAATTTACAAAACTTACGTTTAATCCGTGTTGACTCTTATTAGCCCAGTTATTTGTTAATTTTTTTGTATTTTAAAGATTGAAAACCTGTTTTAATAATTACTGTTTATTACTTATTTATTATTATTATGATCGCGATTAAGTCATTCCGCTGAATTTATCAGCATGCGATAGGAGATGGTTAGGCGTTAGCTGTATTCAGCAGCGAAAGCAGCTTTGCAATTGTTGTAAAATTCCTCATTATTGGTTTATTCATTTAAATAATCCATAAGGAACT
>NW_017259243.1:415008-418110 GCF_001594045.1 Atta colombica | reverse complement strand
AACGAAAGGTGAGTTCAATCTGGCCAGAAGAAAGAAGAGTATTTAAGAGTATATGAAATAGGTTGGTGTGTAACACCAATTTAAGTTTTTAAAGGAACATCTACATGTTTGCAATATGTTTGTATAATTAAATTAATTGAATTTTTTTTCTCAGTGTATTAAGATAAACTGAATATTCGGGAGGGTAACTTGTTCGCAAATTGCGAGTTCTTATTTTTTTTTTGAAATGTTGTTTATTTAAGATACAAAAATATCCAATATACAACAGGGTTAATGAGAATCAGCGCGGATAATTAATAATTTTCTAATTTTAAAAAAACTTACGTTTAATCCGTGTTGACTCTTATTAGCCCAGTTATTTGTTAATTTTTTTGTATTTTAAAGATTGAAAACCTGTTTTAATAATTACTGTTTATTACTTATTTATTATTATTATGATCGCGATTAAGTCATTCCGCTGAATTTATCAGCATGCGATAGGAGATGGTTAGGCGTTAGCTGTATTCAGCAGCGAAAGCAGCTTTGCAATTGTTGTAAAATTCTTCATTAATAGTTTATTCATTTAAATAATCCATAAGGAACCAAATCATAAACCAATTGTAATTAAAGAATTTCTTACAAACAATTGAAAAGCTACTTTCTCTGATGAATGCAACCATTAACGTATTACATATATTCGCGGTGTTATTGCATACTTATGAAGTAGGTAATGTAGGTAAGAATACACGGATGAAAGGTATGAATGTGGCACGAATAAATGAAAATACAAGTAAATAGGACAAGTATGGATACATAGAGACTATATAGGTCAAGACATAATAAGTATGGATAGACATATGAAATAGGGATGAACACAATCATTTTAAATTAAAAAATTAAATTATTACAAAATTAAATGACATTTAAATAAATTTCGCGATCAAGTAATTAAATCTTATTTAAAAAATAAAAAAATAAATATAATTAACCCAAAAAATATCACATAATAAATCCAAATAGTAAATTTATTTAATTATCAGTATTCCAATTATCAAATATGAAAATAAACCAAATTAATTTTAAATTTCATTGTCTTTTCAGCTCTCTTGAAATTAAACTTTTCTGTAAAATTCTATACGAATTACATAATGCGTTAATATTGTTAATAATTAATGTCACTGTAAATAAATGTACGATAGTATTAGATACGTGATATAGAATTTATGTAAACTATGTTCAGATAAATATTACCATATTTACTTTTGTAATTTGCACAATAATTATTAATAAATTATATATATATTGAAATATATACGTATATCAGTATTGAATATTTATTCAATACAAATAGTATATATCTTGTCATAGCAAATTTTTTGTTACTTTATTGATGTTTAAATTACACGGTATCGAAACATATGATAACAGAAATTGTTTATTGATTTAACAAGTTTAATAAATATTTAATCTTGAAACTTTTTTTAAATTTGGATTTTATTCTGAATATCAAAAAGTCATTAATAATTTTGAGTGATTTCTAATTAAAGATTTGATGTTTAGAATAATCGTCAATTTTTCTTTGTACTTATAATAATATACATCATATTTATTAAATAAGTCATAAGGATTGAAGCTTTGACTGAAGCAATAGTTAAATATTAACTTCTTGCTTGCTTTTTGACATTTACGTTTTTAACATTACAGAAAAATAACTTATAAGTGTATCTTAATTTTCCTATAGATGGCTTTAGCGATAAGTGGTGGTCGAAATAAATAGATCATAGACATCATACAATAAACTTGGGCATCTGTATATAATCCCATAGAAACATTAGTCGATTTGTGTCTGCATCATAAAGTTATTCTCGATTGAAAATGTCAGTTTACGAGCCAAATTCTCGTCATTTGCGGGAGGTTTTAATTTTTTGCTTCAATATGAAGAAATCTGCGGCTGAAGCTCATCGAACGCTCTCAAATACTTATGGTGACCGCTATTAGTGAAAGAACGTATCGTGAGAGGTTTCAACGCTTCAAGAACAGTGATTTTGACGTCCAAAGTCATGCTCTGTATTTGGTGGAACCAGCTCGGCGTAGTGTATGAACTGTTAAAACCGACTGAAACAATCACAGGCGATCGGTATCGAACGCAATTGATGCATTTGAGCCGAGCATTGAAAGACAAACGGCCACAATACAACGAGAGACACGATAAAGTGATTTTGCAGCATGACAATGCTCGACCCCATGTTGCGAAAGTGGTCAAGACATACTTGGAAACGTTGAAATGGGAAGTCCTATCCCACCCGCCGTATTCTCCAGACGTTGCTCCTTCTGACTATCACTTGTTTCGATCAATGGCACACGGCCTGGCTGACCAGCACTTCCGGTCTTATGAAGAAGTAAAAAATTGGATCGATTCGTGGATAGCCTCAAAAGATGACCAGTTTTTTCGACGCGGGATTCGTACGCTACCCGAAAGATGGGAGAAAGTAATGGCCAGCGATGGACAATACTTTGAATCATAAATGTATAACCAGTTTTTTACAATAAAGCCTCGAATTTCGAAAAAAAATGGCAGAAGCAAAGTTGTACACCTAATAATTAATTTATTATATACAAAGACTATCGCTATCCCCCATATAAGATGCTAGTGAATGCGTTTGTACCGAAAATACTGGAAAATAATTATTTTCATCATGGAGAGTTATTCCTCATCGCTTTCCATAAAGTCCATTCGCAAAGTTTAGTTTAGGTGTTCCGTTGGAGATTCTTATTCAAGATCAGAATTAATCCCGGATTTCTCGTTCTTGGAAGTAGTAATTTTATCAATGATTCAATAACAATTGTTACGTATTTTAAAGTTCAATTGCGTTATTAATTCATATTTTAGGATACAATTTTCATCGCTTTCTTTTATTAAATGTTCTCCCATTAGTAATAATATTAGTAATAGACTGTCTTAATAACAATAGGAATTTAGTATGATTAATATCGATAGAATGATTATTTGTTTAAGTCCAAATTACTAAGTAAATAAATTTAAGTTTTATACAAATAATTTGCTTATTTTTTGATGATTGCTTTAACAAAAATGTGGTTATAAATGTATATATTTATATATTT
>NW_017259243.1:391990-414908 GCF_001594045.1 Atta colombica | reverse complement strand
TTATTTATATATTTATATATTTAATTTTCTAATTGTTATTTAAAAATTCGTTTTTAGATATTGGACATCCCACTAGTCAGAAAATTATTAATTATTAATTTTTAATTTTCTGTTTAATTTTCTATATATACATTTTTTTCTTTAATAAAATACATGTTATGATATTATAAGATTACATTTAACAAATTTTAATTTTTAATTTAAGATAATTCTTACCAAAATGCTTTATATTTTTTTAATAATGTTATCGTGAATACACGAATTTAGTTAAAATTATGTGGGTACAAAATAATTATGTAGGTATAAAAAAATCGAGATAAGTCGAATGAGTACCCTTATATTAACAGGATATTAATAATTAAATTTTTGGAAAATACAAAATATAAGGAATTGTTAAATTTTATATAATAAATTTTTTAGTATAAAGATATCGTTCTTTAAGATCCCATTATTATCAGGTTGGATTTATCTCGAACAATTGATACGCGAGAAACTTTTGTACCCATACATATAAAAAGTTACAATAACGCATGTATTTTATTATTATTGAATATATTTCTTCGTAATCATTATTGCCTAAGGAAATTCTATCCGTTATTATTAATAAGAGATGATTTTTAATGATGTGACAGAACATATTTTCTCGTGAATTTTAATATTATATTAAAGATGTGATAAAAATGGTAATTGTATTATGATTGACATGCTATCCATATTTTATTATTATCGTAAGTAGTCTGAAAGATTCAGGACACACACCTTCTTATAACAAGATCACTGGTATTTAACGAATGCTTAACTTTTCTTTGCAAATGGGTCTCATGAATTTGACATAGAATCAAAATACCTTAAGTTCGTTTTCCACTAAAGATTGTTCTTCTTTGTATCAGATATTGGGTATAGGAAAAAGTTCGTGGCGATTTTTTAAAATTAAAGTGTTTTTCTTATAATATTGAAATCATTTTATTTAAACCGTTTTATTTAAATATGCTCCATTATTTTCTATAATATTTTGCCATTTTTGGGGCAGAGCCATAATTCCATCGCGATAAAACTTCTGTGGTTTCTGATCGAAAAACTGCTTCAAGTGATTTTCACAGGCCTCTTTTGAAGCTAGCTTTACACCGTTAAGAGAATTCTGCAGAAACCTAAACAAATGATAGTCTGAGAGTGCTATGTCAGGACTATACGGTGGATGCATTAAAACTTCCCAGCCAAGCTCTCGCAATTTTTGCCGAGTCATCAAAGATGTGTGTGGTCGAGCGTTATCGTGATGGAAGACGACATCTCTCCTATTGATTAATTCTGGCCGCTTCCTCTCAATTGCTTGTTGTAATCTCTGCAGTTGTTCATAGTAGAGTTCGGAATTAATTGTTTGATTGGACGATAACAGCTCATAGTGAATGATTCCTTTCCAGTTCCACACACAACATCACCTTCTTCCTCGTCAATCCAGGTTTTGCGATTGCTTGCGCCTTCTCTCCTTTCTTTATCCACAATCTTTTTCTAGTTGGATTGTCGTAGGTGATCCATTTTTCATCACCAATTATCATTTCAGAAATGGCTTAATTTCATTCCGTTTCAGTAGCGTATCACAAATGTTAATTCGATCATGTTCCTAACACTCAACTCGTGAGGAACCCAAACAACGAACTTCTTTTTGTATCCAGCTTTGTGTAAATGATTTAAAACTGTTTTATGGTTGATGCCTAGTTCCCTGGCAATCTCCACAGTGCTCACATGCTTATCACGCTCGACTTTTACCATGATTTCATCAAACTTTTCAGTGATGGTCAACCGGAGCGAGATTCATTTTTCACATCGAAATTTCCAGCACGAAAGCGAGCGAACCATTTCCGTGTTGCTGATTTTGATAGAGTATCTTGTACCGTAAATAGCGCAAATTTTTCACAAGCCTGTGCAGCATTTTTGTCTTTATCGTAGTGATACTGCAAAATGTAGCGAATTTTTTCCTTATTTATTTCCATTTTCAAAATAAAATAACTTTTGATCCACTTCACCGATTTCAATCTTTTTCAGCTCAAAACAAAGATTAAAATGTCACTTTTTAAACGCACATCCAGTGTTGCCGATGCGATTAGTAGTTGTCGACTGCTGAGCATTTAATGCCATCTAGCGGGAAAAACGCCACGAACTTTTTCCCATATCCAATATTAATCAGCGTACTACAAGGGATTTTGATATAATGAAATTATTGAGATAATTATCTTGAACGCGATGAAATAGTGCTGTTGTAAATATATTAATAATTTTTTATTGAGATATTATTTATCGAGATATTAAGTTTTATATTCGCAAATTAATAATTAATAGTAAATACGATTTAATTGTTATTAATATTTCTTCTACGTTTATTAATATTTCATTAAACATTGATTTAGAAAAATTTGTGTTATCGTATGTATTTTCGACATTTTCATATAATTCCGCATTACAAAAATTTAATTATGCTCCTATGTTATCATTTTTATTTATATTTTGAACAGCATTGATAATTGTATTGTCAATAATTATTATAATTGTAATATTGAATTGTATAAAGAATAATAATTAAAATAAAATAATAATTAAAATATTTAAAAAGTTATTGCAATTTCATTAGTGAATTACAATAAAATAATTATACATAAAAATAAAAAAATAAATTAAAGATATACTTACTAAAAACGGGTTACTTAATTATTAGCAGCTGTTTATTTTATGGAATACACTTACAAAGAAAAGAAAATCGCTGATAAAACTGGCGGGATGATGGAGTGCCTCTATAGCTCGTTTGTGCTAAATTATACCTTAAATTAACAATATGTTAAAAAAGATTGAATTTATTAAAAATCTTAGTAATTATAGAGACTTTGATATACTAGTAATTATATTTGGTAAAAAAAAAACGAGCTGAAAATTTGCATAAAGAAACATAACTACGGAATTTTGTAAGATATATTATAAGACAAAATTCACTAAATTAATTTAATTGAATTTTCAATTATTAAAGTTCAACAACTTTTATTTATGTGAGTCATTTGATAAGTTTGGTAAATTTCCATGAAATGGCGCTACAATCCATTTGATGAACTACGAATTGAACTATGAATTGATTCCTCATCCATCCTATTCTCTGATTTTTCCCTTCTTTCTATTCCCAAACTTAAAAACTTGGCTCGATGGGAAAAAATTCTCGTCAAATGAGGAAATTATTGTCGCCGTCAATGAGTATTTTGCAGACTTTGAAACAGCCTACTTCAAATGACTACCAAACATGAACTATGCGTCCTTTTTGGCTGAAATTTGACCTGAAGGAATTCGAAGAGTGGATCTTTCGAGACGTCGCGTCATCAAATGAATTGTAGCGCCATTTCATGGAAATTTACCAAACTTATCAACGACCCACGTACGTAGAACATGCAAAATAAAAATTTTTTCGTTCAAGGACCCATTAAACTATCCGTCTTATGGATAGTCTGCACTTTCTGTCCTGAGGATTTAGTACAGAGACGAATCACATCTAATTTCAACGATACAATTTTATCAATAGTGTCAGACAATGTATGTAGTCACGTAGTTCTATTCAAATTGAAAATGGATGTACGGATGATTTCGACGGTAACAGGAAGAAGACTGGCATAGTCTTTCTTAGGTTTTCTTCTTAGGTTTTTCTTTGTCATTAATCTAATTTCTGTGAAAGAACAAGCACTTTTGGAATTTAAAATGAGAAAGATATATGTTTGATAAGGCAAACTATAGAAATCAAATCATTATTATATTGTATATGTTTGATATTTGTCGAAAATGAAAAAGTTCTAGTGTAGGAATAAAAAACAGATTTTATATTACTCTCATTCATCATAGAAACCTTTTTAAGCACATTCTACAATTACATAAGTGTAGTTTGTAAGAATTGACAATCAATTGTATAAATATTCTTCTCAGTATTCAGTTGTAATTGGTAAATTTTTACAACTATGATCACTTACAATTGCATTTACGCAATTGTAGAACAGATTTTACGGGAATATTAGGGAGCGTTTACATTAGCCATAATCTGTTCAAGAATTGACTAATCATAGTCAAGTATTCCTCTCTCATTCGATGATTAGAAGGAAATATTCGAAAGTGATTGATCAATTTTTATAGATTACGGTATACGGCATACGGTTACAGCCAATATAAACAAAAGAGAATACGAATTTCAACTTATCGGAAATTGCACATGATTTCTGATAGATTGAAATTCTTATTCTCTGTTCTTTTTTCCTTTCATTGTGCGCAGCCTCTTAGGCCGGAATCAGACTATCAATCAAAACTATAGGAGCTAAAATTTCTTTGTCTTCATTGGTCAAATTTCAAACTTTCAATCTTCAATGCGTGGTCTGATTTCGACCTTACATTACGCAAGAATATTATAAGTCTGTTCTTTTTAACTAAAGTTCTTGCACAGTATATTTTCTTCTTCTTCCCACATTGCAGAGAAAAAGAGCAAAAAAATGAACATTGTAAGAAGTTCAGCTAATAAAACAAGCTAAAATCATAAGTTTCGTATTCTGCGCGCGGAATTTAATTTTGCATTATATCAAGCCAATGATGTATTTACTTTTTAAATGTTCTCAAAGCGGGATTGTCGTAAATTCATTGAAGATTATAGAGTGCGTTCTTTACGATTGTAAAGTCTAAACTGAATGAGCTGAAATCTGACATTGCAGACCCACGCGATAATATACTTATTTTTCTATTTTCTCATTTTCCGCGTCATTATCTGCTTTTCGTAAAATTTCACTGGATCCCACATACGACATACATGTGCGTGGGATCTGTCTTTACATTTAGAGACCTGTATATACGAACGTTCTTTATTTCGTAGCTCGCTAATTTTGCGTCGGTCGATGTCACTAGCGATCGACGATCGAGGATTACGCGTGAAGTATGTTAACTGGATTGATTAAACCGCGAGTGACACGAGAGATGAAACTGATTAAAGTCCTGTGGAGGAACTCCACTGTCGTATATAAGAACGGAGTGCAGTGTATATCCTTGAAACATAAGTACGTGTTCAAATATTTTTTATAACCTCAAAATGCCATGCTAGAAATATACTACGTTTAGGTCCGGTTCCACCAATGTAAGATTAACTTTAATCTCGATTTAACTTACTTACTATTAATCTTTTTTTAATTCTGAGAATTAGAAATTGATAAGGAATAAATTAAACTGAGATTAAAATTAATTTTACACTGATGGAACTAGGCCTTAAGTCCCTTTTCTAATGCTTAAAATTAAAAAAAAAAACACAATAAGTTGAACCGAGATTAAAGTTAATCTTACATTGACTCGTTTCTATCAATATAGTTTAATTTTAATCTCGATTTAATTAACTCTTCATCTTTTTCTAGTTCTGAGAATTAGAAAAAGATAAAGAGTAAGTTGAACTAAATTTAAAGTTAATCTACATTGGTAGAAATGGGCTATTGATAGACAATAATGTCCATTTCTACTAATGTAGATTAACTTTAATCTCGGTTCAACTTACTCTTCATCTTTTTCTAGTTCTAAAAGATTAGAAAAAGACAAAGAGTAAGTTGAACCAAGATTAAAGTTAATCTACGTTGGAATTGGACTTAAATCAGATTTAATGTACTGTATGCATTATGTAGAGGAAATATAATATTGAGATAACATAATTGTTAGTTTACTCATGATGACATCGTTGTAGAAGTACTACAACATCAAATGTGGCTGAGGTAGCTGTGTTTTCGCGAGACGGCGACTCTGGAATGACAATCACAGATGCTGGAGACACAAAGCCGAAGGATGATATGATCTTCAACGCTCTGGGGGCGACTGACGAGTTATCGTCTTACATAGGACTGGCGAGAGAGTTCGCTTGTGACAGCAAAGTTGAGCATCCATATGTTGATAAGCTCAAAAGAGTACAAATGATCTTGTTTGATCTGAATCATGCCATTTCAAAGTCCATGCCTGGAAAGACTAAGTCCTTTGAAAACAAACACACCAAAGATTTGGAAGAATGGATTCTCGAATACGCGAATCAGCTCCCTCCTCCCGAGGATTACATCATTCCAGTAATTACCTAGATATTATTTTTTATGTATACAACATGGTCTTTAAGTATTTTAAAAGATTTTAAAGATGATTTCTCTTTGTGATTCAGGAAAAACTGTATGATCATATATCCAAAATGACTTATAAGAGAAAAGTCATATACACAAATTAAATTATATGAAAAATATATGTTTAATACAAACATAAAAATTAAGCTATGAAATCCTCAATATATTTTATAGCGCTATTAATTAAAATTTGTATTTTATAATTCGAAATATTTATATTTGCTTTTACACAAATTAAATAAATGTACAACAATTTTAATATATATAAGTGTGTCCAGTCGAATTCATTATTAGTTTCAAAGAAACTAGATGTCAAAACTGAAAGAAAAGTTTATTTTTTATTAAATTTAAAATTTTAAAATCATTCTCATCATTAATTTGAAAACTATATATATTTCAAGGACATAAAAGTTCATATTTTGGAGTTATAATTTTTTTTATTCAATCAGGAGTGAACCAAATTTGTCTTTGAAACATAAAATTTTGTTAAAATAACTTCAATGATTTTCGAAGTTTTTGGAAAAACGAATTTTTGCCGATACTTTTGATATCATTTTGGAATTTTCATCTTGAATTTATAGTTTTGATCTTACTGTAAGGAATTCTTTGAATATTTTGGCAATATATTTAAAGATCATCCTGTATAGACACATATTTCCAAGTCAATTCCAATTCTATTTAATGTTTCAAAACTAGGGCGGTGGAAAAGCTTGTGCTTCTCTGCATGTTGCACGAACGGTATGCAGGCGTGCTGAGAGGAGTATCACAACATTAGTACGAGAGGGTGCCCTAGATAAAGAGGCACAAACATATTTAAATAGATTATCGGATTTCCTTCTAACAGTATCACGTATTGCGGCCAAATGTGATCAACGTACGGAAAATATTTATATTCCGCGAGCGGATGTGATGGATGAGAAATAAAAGGACTGATTTACAAATTTTTGTAGGTATCAATTTTTTGCACTCACAAACAAATATAATACACACACAACCACACACACACATACACACATATGTACACATACATATAACACAGTAGTTACAAATATAAATAAATATAGAATAATTAAAATATAGAATTCTAATATTATTTGTTATCAAATGTTTGTCTATACTTGATGTTTATCAAGTAGTAGTCACATACATTTTTGGAATGGATATGTGTTACATATCTAAAATTGCAATAAATATAATAAATTTAAAACAGAATAAAATTAAGTTAAATAAAAATGTAATTCTTAATCTTAATCAAAAATGTTTATTGCATTTTTCAATAGGAATAGTGTAAGATATTGGTAAAAAATACTGTTGACACGCATGTAGATAACTTACTTAAATTCAACTTGTAAATATAAATGCAAATTACTTTATTAGCCATATTGTTATAACAATATTATCAACATATATTTAAATATATAAATTATAATTAATAAATACGAATCTCTTCATAACAGTGTGTTTAAAAAGATAATAATTCCAGTCATGATTTATGTTAAGAGTTCTTCTCCTTCGACTACTTCATTTAAATTAACTAATTCCAATAAAGCAGTGCCTTTTGTTTCTGATCGTATTAATTCATCTATTCCTCTATATTGACCTGGATCAATTAAGCAAATTATTGTTAACGATCCATTATCCCACTCTTCCGTTTCCATTTTAGTTGCAAATTTAACAACTTTATCCTTCAATTTCCTAGCTTCTTTTTCTGGAATAACAATTTTGAGCCTCATTTGAACACGTTCCAAAGGCATCACCTCTTTCAATTGTGAGATAACATCCAGTGCCTGTTGCTTGGCGTTTCGATTAGGTTTGACAGAAAAGTGTATTTCGTCTCTCATGGCGTTTTCAATCATGGTAACTGGATATGGACGTTTAGTCTCCGGATTTATACACTTACTGGCGACTGTCGTAGCGATGTCTTTGAACATGGATTCTAATGCCAAGTGTCTCTCTTTATCAGAAACTTGAAGTTCGCCTTTGGCAAGGATTTGTTTACAGATTTCAGTCTGATCTTCAGTTTCGAAAGCTTTCATGAGATCTTCCTTCTTCGCCACTTGACCCTTTGATACATTGGTGAATATTGTATGTGTTTGCAGTACTTCGTCAATATCCTTCTCTCTGAAATATATTTTAAAGAAAAATAAATGATAAGTATTGAATTATATACACATTGGGAACAAAAAGAATCTTCTGAATAAAACAGCAGATTAGAAAATTTCTAAACGATTGAAATTGACAGTTGAATTAGTAAGCTTCTAAGATGATTTATTTCTATTTAAAAAATAAAAGAGAAAAATCTTGAAGATATAATTATTGAGGAGATTTAACAGATAATAATATTATTTAGAAAACAGTGTACTTAATATGAATAAGTAACTGAGAAATTGTAAATTAGGTTAAACTGGCAGATCATTGTGGCAAGAATAAACTCACAATTTGTTTCTCCAAGACACTACTTTATTCTTGTAGCATGCAATTTCGAATCGCTTGCCAGCCTTCTTCATGCGAACAACGGCTACATTCGTTAACCTTATTTGATTCGTCGGCGTAAATATCTTTGACATTTTTGCAGCGAGTTCGACTCGAGGGATAAACTCAGATAACTGAAGCGCTTTCGATAAACGATTACGGTGAAATACGCAATCGACTATAGTGTCCTTTTTTTAAAATACAGCTTTGCTTTAGAAAACGTTTCACATTGTTTTGCAAGTTAAGATAGAACCGATACACATGTAACTATGCACGCAATGGGATACAATATCAATTGAATCGCTGGAGACGCGAGTATATAAAAAAAAATTATAAATAATAGATTAATGTGACATCAAATATTTAATCGATTTAAACGTTTACATTGTGTTTTAGCATTTAAATAACTTCATATATAACATCTTTCAGCATGTAAATGCTTCAATTTGTTTTTATAAGGCGTGTTTACTTTACGTCAAGTGCAGAAAGTGTAGCTAAAATGATTCAGTTAGCATGATTTTTGTTTCGATATTCTCTTTCTCTCTCTCTCTCTCTCTCTCTCTCTCTCTCTCTCTCTTGTCTCCTCTTTCTCAAATACGTTTTTTTAGCATCGGGTAACAGTAGGTTATTGCATTTGATTTTCTCCCTACATCTCTTTAATAAGTATTACAATTTTTTTCATCTGATTATTAAATTACATTAAGCAAGACTAAGATAAATGACAAATAAAAATTGCAAAATATAATTATATAGATATTTGTTATTAATAATGTGAAAATAACTCGAAATTCCCTGGTAGAAATTTTATCATAATTTTTATACGAATTGGAACATTTTTCAGAAATACTCAGAAATATTGAAAAATTTACATTTTCTCTCAGAATTTTTTATACAAATGAATTCTGAAATATTCTGAAATTTCTTAAGCCATAATTTTTTAAAAATATTTTTAAATTTTTTAGATTTTGTAACATTTCATCAGAATTTATACTTACAAAAAATCATGGAAATTTTACAATATTTCGAATAATTAACATATATGAAAAATTCTGAGAAAAGATGTAGATTTTCTGAGAAATGTTCCAATTTATAAAAAATGTGAGAAAGTTACAAAAATATATAGATAGAAATTCTGATAAATTATATGAGAAATTCTAAGAAAAATTTTCACCAGAGTTGTAAACCAATAAAACACAAAACAAGGGCTGAAATGAGAACTTTGGCGTAGTAAACAGTGCTTATAGATAACTCAAAATCATGGCAGGCAATATCAATTTATTAAGATTTTTGACTCCTCTCTCTAATAGCACACTTTATTCGAGGGACGTTTTGGCGAACATTCTTAAGACTTAGACTATTTGCTTTAGCGCTCATGATGCTTTAAAAGTCATTTTATTCTTGTTTATTAAATATTAAACAAGAATAATTTTTATGATTACAAGCGTTGTGAGTACCAAAACGAACGCAGTCATAGGGATATCCTCTTTAAAACGATCTTTGGAGATCTGTACTATTAGGATTTCAGTTAGTATATGTAATATAATGAATATATGGCATTTCTTTATGGCTAAAACAGAGGAGCAACAAAATTCCTGATAGATGACACATGGTTATAATGATTATACATCCTTCATTATAAATGACAATCCTTTATTTTAAGTTGCTGTCTTTTAAATTTATTTATTTCTTCAAAACTCAATTTTCCTTTGTTTTCTAATATTATTCCTTTATATATCCTTTACTATTCTTTATTTTGACATTATGGGAAATTCTTTTAATTTATATAATTAGCATTCTAACATTATATTAATGAGCAAATTTTTATGGAAAATATTTTACAGTTTCATGCATGTAAATACAATTTGTTCTTGTTAATTATATTTCTTAAATTTAAAATTAAATTTATTCAAACTAAAGTTGCTTTCATTTTTTATTATTTCAAATCTTTTATTATTTCAGATTAAGAGTTTGTTCCAATACAATTGAATCAATTTCGAACTATTAGAAAACTGCGCATTATTTCAATTAGATTATATTAAGCAATAAAATTTTATAATGTATAGATTTTTGGTAGTCACAAAACTGATTTGAAAACATGTAAGAACAAAGCCCTAACTTTCAGATTTGTCCTTTATTTTCATGAAGAAAATATGGTTATCGTACACATGATTAGTTAAGTGTCAATAAATGAACATGTCGAGACTCTGTCAATATATTTTTAACAATTTAATTTTATCCACCTTGTTTATCCAGGAGAGATAAAAGGAAGTAACTCATATTTAAAGATATTTATTATCTTTATATTTCAATAGCGCTAAAAACGTTATTATTGTTTTCGATGTTTGCATAAATATTTGTACAAATATGAGATACATTCAGAACGATAATCGCTCACTGAGCTTTTTGATCTGATTATATTTTAGAATCTGACGGAATATGTCAGATGAAGGAACTATCCTGAGGGTACGTTTCACTAAATGTCGCAACACTTCCGTGTATCATCCATCTTTGTCTAATATTTGATAATAAGAAGGATGACATGAGCGTCGTGAATGTTGTGTAAGTGGAACGCACGCTGAGCTGTCAGTAAACGGTGTCGCACACGTTTAATCTCTTTAAATACATAGAACATCTTACAATTAGTCGTTTTCTTTTTATTAAAACGACAGAACAAATATTTTCTTATTAAAAATACATAAAACACGAACATTCATATTTCTTTTCTTCTTATTAAAATATCAATTTTTACAACAGATAGAAAAGCAATATATTTTTGTAATTGCTATGTCAATTATTAAAAAAATAAATAATATTATATAAATTCATATTCGTAAAAATAAATTTATGATAAGAGAATATTACGCATTAAACTTTTCTTGAAATCAAAGAGGATTAGATAAAAGATTCTAATCTTTCTTGGTTAAAATAATAATATGTAATTATCATAAAATTAATTTAGCTTATCGATAGAGGACATTGCATCTTAAAGATGATATATTAACAATTGAAAATCATGATACACAAAAAAACTTAGTAATAAAACGTAAGTAAATTGGCCACAATCACAGTAGAGATATAAAGCCATAACGTAATGCGTGGTCTACAATGGTAGTAACAATAGTTGATGAGATTGTAAAAATAAGAAATTGATCAATTATAATGAGAAGAATAATTGATTGTAATTAGTTGATTTCTTACTCTTATGGTATAGCCTTATCCACTATTTCTACTGCCATTGTAGATTACATATAAAGGCGTGATCGACTAGAAATTAAGAGAAATTCTTTAGTGTGATCATTGCCTTAATAACAAATATTATCAATATTTATTGCTTAATTATCAATATCTTATTGCTTATGGTCTTATAGTTTCTACTGTGATTGATTAATTCGCTTACTGTTTTATTGCTTAAATTTTTTGTATGCTAAGGCTCTAATGCTTGAACATTATTTTAGATGTTCTTTTTAGCTAAAGTTCTTGCATGATTCATTTTTTATCCTTTTCTTTTCACTTTTCTTTCACTCTTTTAGAGAAAAAAGAAAAAAAGCTAAACCTTGCAAGAATCTCAGCTAAAGAGAATAGGTATATTGATATTTCCTTTTGTCTAATGAAGTACAATGCCTTTGTAAGGCCTTACAAATAAAATGCTTTTGCTATACGGATAAGATTATTTTAAGATAAATTTATAAATAAGTATAATTGTGTAAAACATTCTAAAACGCATTGTGACATAAATCACATACAATAATGATGTTCAATTAGGATAATGTGTATCATTGTAACATTCAACATTTCTATTTTGTATCTTATAGACTTTTCTTATTAGATACTTTCTCATTCACAGATATACATATAGAGACTTACATACAGAGAGACACACATACACACGCATCCAAGCAGAACAAGTCATAATAACATCAAAATGACATTAAAATGAATGAGAAATGATTAAAAAATGACTTTTAATCATTTTGACATTTTAATATCATATATAACTTGTTGTTCTGTTTGGATATATACAATAATACACATATAATAAATTATGGATGATAATAATCCTTAATAGATTATTTGTATTTTTAGGAATAGTCTTATATGAGAATTGTATAATTCTTTTTTTTCATAAGCTCTCCGAAGCGTCGAGTGGCTTGATGCGCTCAGTGCGATTGATTCGCGATTTGTAGATCTGAATGCAATCTCACCTGCGACCAGGTACACTTTGATCACCAAACGTCGTTCGAATCCGGCGTTAAACTATAGGTCCTATATATCAGTGGATATAAGTATATTGTATAGATCCCTTAGACTTACAATTAGAAAATATTAGACTAACAACCTAATTCCGAAAAAAATCTATTGTTACTGAAATTGTAAGCTGATTACTACTGACGAGAATTCGGATCGAGAAATATGTGTACAATCAGCTTACAGTTTTTTTACGAAAAACCGGCAAGATTGGCTATATATTTCTTGAATCGAGAATTCGGACTGAGTTGAGCATCGTGGACACAAGGTTTTAGATCAGAATCAGGCTACGCATTGAAGATTTAGATTGAAAGATTGAAATTTAACCAATTAAAATAATAGGAAAACTAAAATTTCTTTGTCCTCATTAGTCAAATTTCAATCTTCAACCTCAATCTTCAATGCGTAGTCTGATCTCGGCCTAATATGTGTTGACACTATTAACGCACGAGGCGAATATTCTGGACATTTTTAAAAATTTTATCTACAATTTGAAAACTAAAGTATGTAGAACATATGTTCATATAACGCTTTTTACTTATTTTAGTATATAGATTTACCTCCTAAAAATATTGGACATGCATTGATATGCATTTATAGATCACCCTGTATGTTACAAATGAAATATAGTTACTAAAAAATATAATTACTAAAAATTACAATAACATTTTTGCTTATATACTTGGAATACTGTTATGACTAGTTCTTTCCATTTTCAAAATAAATAGCAAGAGATTCTAAAATAGATATCGAAGAAATGCTGTCTTTCTAGAAGAGTTCTTATATCTTTAAATTTTTATCACAATGTTACTTGTATGTGGTACTTTTTCTTGATCTAACTTTTGCTCAATGTAACTAAAATAATATTATTTAATGATAATAAAGTATTAGGATAAGAAATTGAGAATATTGTTAAAAGAATAGAAAATATTGTTCAAAACATTGAAGCGATACTTATTGAGAAATTGAGAAAATATTAAAAAATTGAAATATCGAATACAATTAAATAATTGAATATAATGATTAATAATTTCTCCATTATTCATCGTTTCATGAATGATTGACATAAGCAGAATATTCATAATACTGTTTACCAGTTCAGCAGCAATTGCGATATTTGTCTTTGAAGACTTTGTACTTAAATCTTACAGACGATTTAGCCTGTTAATTTTTCTTTTCTATACGCATTGTTTCTTGGACTACAAATATAAAAATTATTCAAAGTTTTGCATTAAAGTAAATAGTTAATAAATGTCTAAATATAGACCTACATTGTGTAAATCCAGCAGGTGTGACATCCTTGTCTACATTCGTAAATGGTCACTTGTGGGATGATCATATGATCGGCAAAAAGATTGCGTAAATTAGCGTTCCATCGCTTAGGTGAGTATGAAGGCTGCTTGAAAAGATTTCTTGCAGATGTCAAATGTCCTGTTGCTTTATCAAATTGCTAAAGATAATGAAAAAATTTACTCAGAATCCTTAAATCTTCATTTTGATTAAAATTTTTCTTTTTGAATTTTATAAGTCTGTATATGCATCTTTTGCAAATTTATATAATTTAGGAACCTTGCAATGAATCTTTACATCTCGTCGCCATTTCCAGAGCTGTTTGTCAGTTAAAGCAATATTTCTGTCAATAATTTTACTTTGCTTCCAATTCGTTTTAATCAAATAGCTTGAATGTGCTGATTCCAGTTCTATATCCAGTTGTGTTTGTTGTGGAATTAACATTGTTGTTTCTTTCACAGGTAATTCAAAAGACGATATTGTCATATCTTCTAGAGAGGCAATAAGTTCAATCCTTGCCGCTGCATTCTCAAAGGATAACTGTAAAATAATATACATATATGTGTGTGTTACTTTTTATTTATTTAATTTTAAATTCGAATTCTTTCTATATATACAGGATGTCCCGTAAGTTTTGATCAATCGCTTTTGTGTAGATAGAGTGGACTAAACTGAGTCGAAAAGTCCTCTATCATTTTGCAATTTTCGCAATAGTTAACAAGATATTAATTATTAAAAATTGCCGAATATTGATCTTGAATAATTTTTTACTCAAATATTATTAACTTTACAAAAAAACTGTAAAAGACAAAAATCATTTATTTTCTTCTCATAAAGAGAATTCTGAGAATTTTTTCAGAATTTTTTAATATCGTATTTTCTTATGTTAGTAAAAGTAAGAAAATGCAGTACTAAAAAGTTGATAAAAAATTCTGAAAAAATTCTTAGAGTTCTATGAGAAAAAAATAAATGATTTTTGTCTGTTGCAGTTTTTCTATAAAGTTTATAATATTTGAGTAAAAAATTATTCAAGACCAATATTTGGCAATTTTTATAATTAATATCTTGTTAATTATTGCGAAAATTGCAAAATGATAAAGAATTTTTCGACTCAGTTTAGTCCACTCTTTCTACACAAAAGCAATTAGTCAAAACTTATGAGACATTCTGTATATATAGAAAGAATTAGAATTTAAAATTAAATAAATAAAAAGTAATACTAAATAATTTGTCAAACAAAAAAAAAGAAAATGATGTAAAAATAGTTCAATTTCTAAAAATTTTTTGTAGCCATTATGTCATGGTAAACATTTTCGTTTGCCTTCTATTTTATGAACTTAAAATCATGATGTAAGAGTACAACATATTTCATTGCGCATAATGACAGTCAAATATAATTTTGGAACAATTTTTTTTATTGATAGTAAATTTCTAATAACGGCTTTATATTGGATTTTAATATTTTAGATTAATTTTCTGATTAGTCGTCAACATGCATATTGGAAGCGAAACACCCTGTATTCTTATATCATACTTAAAATATTTTTATTATATCCTAACAATCATTATCAATACAATCATAAACAAGTACATACACGTTTTTTCTTTGTAGGTGTTTCCAATTGAATTTGCGACTGTCGGTTTTGTGGAATGAGAGATAATTTATCTTTGGATTTATTTATTTTTTTCGATATATCCACAAGCATCGGATTAAGAGCATTCTGAGATGATTGTCGATGAACTGTTCATTATAATTTAATTAAAATATAATAATACATTTGAGAGTATAATATTTGATATACCATTAATGCATTTACCTTTTGGGAATGTTATTTCAGCCATTTTCTATGTTTTGTTTCTTGTTAATTTATAACTTTTTACAGATCACTAGAAAATCATTAATAGGAAACTATACGTCATTCTTTGTATTAAAGGTGTGACATAAATTAATTTTAAGATAATGATATAAAAGAGAAGAAAAATGAAAGAAAATGATTGCAGATTATCGTTACTTGAAGAATTTTTGCTAAGATTATAGAAAGTTATTAGATTATAAAAAAAAACATAAGAATCATATACTAAAGTCCATGGCACATACAAAAACATAAGACAATAAAACGCAAACGGTAAGAAAATCATAAGATTGGATTCGCTATTGGCCTTATGGTCTCTATTGTGATTGGCCAATTTATTTACTGCTTACGTTTTATTGCTTTACGCTTTTGTATATGCTATGGGGTTAATAATAAAACACTATAATCACGTTCAATTATAAATTTCAACTTTTCGTCTTTTAAGCAATCAAAATTCAGGGGTGTCATATCTCGCATCTGTGAATAAAAAAGATTTTAATATCACCTGAATACAATAGAAATGAATAAAATTTACAAAGAGTAAAAGTAATTTACAAAGAGTAAAAATTTGGAAATATAAAGAATATCATATTTCAAAGAATAGAGATTTAAGAATACAAATTTGCTAAAGTTTACATTAAATCTTATAAAATCTCCATTTACAGTTAATTGTTGCTTATGATCAGGACTTTCATCAAAAAGAGGATATAAGTTGCTTTCAATTGAGTGTTAAGAAAATCTTGAATTCTATGTCAAGATATTCAATATCTTCAAATACATCAAATCCATCTTCCTTGCTTCTGTGCAGTAGTGAGACCTATCTTTTCTTCTTTGAGGAGGACAATTAAGATTTTATTCAAATTCAAAAGCGTCCTCTGAAAAGTGATGAAATTATGTAGACTGTGAATAGAATATCATACTATATACAGGATGTTTCTGATCATCAACAATCAGGACACACTATAAAATTAAGGATTTTCTCGAATCTATCGAGCTTATTTATTAATCCATAATTTCTTGATCCATAGCATAAATTAAATAATAAACCATTTTTAAAAATTGTTTATAACATTATTATTTATAACATTTTTATAACATTAAGTTTTTAATATTATTATTTATAACATTATTTATAACAACTCGGTAAAAAATTTTTCATGCATGAATATGTATAAATATGTATAAATATGTATAAATAAACACACATAAATATTCATAAACATGTATAATTATATATGTCCATACATGTTCACACATCCTTCTTTCTTTTGTAAAATTATTTTTTAATGTAATAGAAATAATAACAGTAATGTGAAAACATAAAAAATAATTAAAGGGATAATTTTCGCATTGTTTGTTTTAGAAAAAAATAAGTTTGGAAAAATGTAAAAAAAATTGCTCATATATAATTATGCATAATTTTATATATAATTGTATATAAGTAATTTTTTTACATTTCTTCAAACTTGATTTTTTCTAAAATAAATAGTGAAAGTTATTTTGTTAATTATTTTGAATGTTTTCATATTACCATTATTATTTCTATTACACTAAAAAGTAAATTTACAAAAGAAAAAAGGATGTATGAACATGGATATATTTCATATATAATTATACATGTTTATGAATATTTATGCGTGTTATGTATGTATGTTTATGTATGTTTATACATATTTATATATATTCTTGAAATATATATTCATGAAAAATTTTTGATCGGGAAGTTTTCAAAATGATTTCTATTTTGTATGCATAACGTGGCTCTATCAATTATATCTTTTGTATTTCGCTGTAGTATCTTTTCATCTATAGTTTATAAGAATTTAGTAGAAATCAAATAAGAGATTATAACTCAATTACACTTCGCCTTTGCAATTATAAGTGAAAATGCTACAGCGAAGTACAAATGATATAATTCATGAGCCATATTATGCATATAATAAAATGAAAACTTGTTATAAATAATTTAAAAAAATAATTTATTAATTAATTACACCAAAAAATCAAAAAATTATTAGGCTCAATAGGAAAATTCTTATTTTTGTAGTGTCCCGATTGTGGGTGATCAGAAACACCCTACGAAATAAAAATTCATTCTGATAATATTTAATTGACAAAAATGAAATTTCGTTATGCCACACATTAATTATGACACATTAATTATGACACATACGAATGAAGTAATTCTGATTTATCATTTATGATTTATCATAACTAAATTCTTATCAGAAAGAAAATTTTTTTATGAAAAATAAAAAATGAAAGAATATTCATGAACATTCAGAATTGAGGATATAAATGAAATAATATACCAACCCATGCAACAATTCAATGTCCTTGGATGTTCAAAATATATTCTCTCATTTATGTCACCATATTGAACATCTCAAGAATGTTATTTGGACATCCCATAATAAAGTTATTTTAAGATATATAGACATTTTTGGATTCTCCACTCGAATATATCCAGCTAAAGAATATTCAGATTCCTCTTCGGTGTTCCATGGGACGTTCCAATTGTCACTTTATTCATCTGGGACAGTAAAAAAATCACACAGATCGGAGCACTGGGAACGCATTCCCATCTGAATGTTTCCCTCATGTTATCCTTGTTTAATATTCAATGAATAAGGGCGTGTTCAAATTCCCACCCGAGTGCTCCCCAGGTATGGCGTTATCCTTGTTTAATATTCAGTGAATAAGGATAAAATTTTCGAGTAGCATTCGAGTAGGAATCAACACAACTCTGGTGAAACGGATGCTGCAGGGTGATGTAATACTGACTTCCTGTAGTAAAGATATATGTTGCAAAATACATCGATAATATTGAAATTTTATATTTTAGGTTATGTATGCCATAGATTTTTATTGTTAATACATTTCAGAATATATTTGAAGGTGTCAAATTCGAAATTTTAGATATTAAAAGATGAATTATGTAAATTATAAGAAATAATCAATTAACGAACCTTAATACTTAATGGATAATTATTTATTTGTTATAAAAATCAATAAATTTGATCTGGTAATACAGGAGGTAATACGAAGATTATCCGAGTTATCGGATTCATAATTTTATTTTTAAATTTATTATATGGTTTTTTGGAATTCTATTACTCCGTGTTCAATACTTTCATATCGAAGTCATTATTCGATAAATCGATTGTAACTACTGCTATCCTATAACCTAATATACACGTTACTCATAGATTTTCACTATAATAACAAGATTTGTACGTATATGCATATATTCTACAATATTCTATTTTTTGTAAATATTTATATCATTATTTTGTATGACAGACATATGCCAAGACAGCGTATTTATAAGAAAAAGGAAAGAAAGATGTGGAATCAGTGGAATCCAAAACGCATGGAAGAAGCCATTATTTGTGTAAGAATCAATAAATTAGGCTACACAAGAGCAGCAAATATGTTTAAAGTTCCCAGAACCACTCTTCGGAGATTGCCTGCGAGTGACTTGCCACCAAAAGATTGTGTAAATATGAGGACGAAAACCAGTAATATCTCCAGAAATGGAAGTTAGTTGATTACTTATTGGAAATGGAAAACCGATTTTATGATTTAACAAGAAATGATGTGAAAAACATGGCTTACCAATTAGTTATAAGAAATAAGTTAAAACATCCTTTTGGACATAATGAAAAAGCTGGTAGAGCTTGGTTTGACAAATTTATAAGAAGACATCCAATATTAACTATTCATAAACTAAGTAGTACATCATATTCCAAAGTGGCAGGTTTTAATAAAGAATCTATGTCTGCATTTTATAACATTTTGGAAAATATATACAAGAAACTATAACTCTGATCGTATATTTAATGTGGATGAAATTGGATTCTCTATAGAGTGAATTTCCATACGTAAGGTCTAAAAGAAAAAAAAGAGATATGTTATTATTATATATAGAGTAAGTTCTTTTATTTCTATTATAAGAGGACTTTATAACAGTATTTTTGTCTGATGAATATAGGTTGATTTGCTTATGGCTGTAGAAAGAAGCTGTATCATTACAGTTATTTGTTGCATGAGTGCAGAAGGAATATTTATCCCACCAATGCTGATATTTCCCTGTAAAAATATGTCAAATATTCTAATGAAAGGTACACCTATTGGATATATTGGTATATGTCTATCTGGATGGAAATCCATTTTTTTACAGAGTGGTTTTAACATTTTATCAAAAAGACAAATCCTACAAAAGAATCTCTTGTTCTTTTAATTTTGGATGGTCATTACTCTTATACAAGGAACTTAGACATGATGGATATTGCACGCAAAAATTATGTTACTATTTTGAGCATACCATCTTATACTATACATAAAATGCAGCTTTTAGATCACACATTCATGGGACCATTCAAATAATATTATAGTGAATATATTCATATTTGACAACGTGAGAATAAACGATCAGTGAGACTGTATGACATAGCTGAGCTTTTGGGAAGAGCTTATCTTCAATGTCAAACAGATCTAATCACTGCTAATGGTTTTAAAATTACTAGAATTATCCATTTAATCCGCATATTTTTTCGGATAGTGATTTTATCGCATCCATTCCAGTAAAAGAAATTCCTACAAATCCTATGTCATCTACAAAACAGATAATTGTTACTACGAAGCATCATGATCAGCAAATAGAAGAAAATTTTATACAACCAAGTTACTCTAAAGATTGTAAGACAGAACAAATAACAATTTCCGTATCGCCTAAAGAGATATGACTAATTTCACAAATTAAATCAAGAAAATCTACTTGAGTCTACAAATTTTCACAGGCAGCAATCATTATAGAATCTTCATATTAGAAAACATTATGACCTTAAATAATTCAGATATGAAAAAACTACACCAAAGAATTCTGTACCATCCAAAAGGAATGTGAAGAAATGTAGAAAAAAAAGAAAACTCGGAGGATGTTAATAAAGAATCTAACTTCTTTTGTGAATTCTGAACTTCCATCAGAACTTCCACTTAATGAAGCTGTTCTACTAAAGAAGATGCCTGTATTTTCTTTTATGGATCATTTTCGGATGACTAAAGGAGAGACATGGATTCAATGTATAATGTATAAAATGTGGGCACACATTGCTTGCTCTAGAGTTGAAAACGAAGACTATATTTGTGACTTTTGCAAATAACCTTATAAAAAGCAAAGTTTTTTATTTTATTTATTAGTTTTATAAGTGTAAGAAATTTACTAGATATAGACACAACAACAATCATCATGACACATCAGCGTCAAGACTGTGTGGCTCAGAATGAAAGTCTACCAATTCGGAGAAGAGATCAGGCTTGGGATCGAGAAGAGGAGCGCCCTATATATTTTTCTCTGTCAATTATTTACAGAAGATTTTCAATTTTGTTTAGATAAAAAGCTAAATGACTAAAAATCTAATCAACAATTTACATTTAAAAGTTTAAAAGCTTTTAAGCTTTCTTTTTCAATATTTTATAGCTTTATAAGGAAAGCTTTTCAATTTTATTTAGATAAGAATTAAACAACCAAACAAAAAATCTAATTAACAATTTACATTTGATTTAAAAGTTGATTTTAAAGTTTAAAAGTCTTAAGCTTTCTTTTTCAATAATTCAGTTTAGTTTAAAAGTGTAAAAGTTTCGAAGTTTTATGCTTTTTTAAAAATAAATACATAATTTTTAAATAAAATACTGTGTTATTAAAACAAAACTAATTTTTTAAATCTATTTTTGTGGGAGGACCACATTATCATCTCTGTTCTTCTTTGATTCATTATGCAGTATCGTCATATTTTTATAAATAATGTAAATGCTAAGTAATAAATGTAATTTGGAGTCTAAAATCGAAACAACGTGTTAGATTAAACAACGTGTTGACGAATGTAAACATTAAGTTTTAAATTTAAATATTGATTATAAATCATATTTTATTATATAAAATGTATATAAATATACATATACATATAAATTTATTGTTACGATGGATGTCAGATGTCGTATGATGGATGTCGTACGTAGTGTGAATCCTATATCTCAAATAATCATACGGTGGGTTCATTCGGAGTGACCCCGAGACAAAACGAACAATATTGTTATAGCATCTCTAAATACAAAAATAAGCAAACTCACTAGGTATTAATCAATGAAATTATAAATATTCTAATAAATTCAATCACTTTCATAATTTTCACCTCGTTTAAAGAACAATAATAAGTCTTCAGCTATTATTGCTCGAGTCTCAGTGGCTGAGCCACCAATCGCTCACGTAACATTTTGGCTCAGAAGTGTCTTTATCATGACATAAGAAGACAAGATGTACCATTCGAGAATGTAGAATAGGAAAGTGAATTAGAAGCCAAAATTTGATTAGCTATTCTAATTTACTAGCACTATTATACACAGGAAAGTGCATAGAGGCCAAAATTTGATTGGTTCCAGTATTGCCATTATGCGTAATGGTACACCTTATATTCTTATATTATGATCTCTATATCTCAAACGTACTAAAGTCGCATTTTTCGTTATTAAAGAATATCTTTCTTGCTAAATAATTTTTATTTTTTTAAAAAGTCAAGTATTAAATTTTTTATTATTAATGTATTAATATGTTCTATATAATAATATAATTGTAGTAATAATGCGTATATAATAATTAGAATTCTCTGAAAAAAAAATGTTTTATATATAATTGTATAAAATTATATAAAACTATATGTAATTTTATATAATTGTATAATTATATATAAATATATTATTAGGTGTATAATTTTGCTTCCGCCGTTTTTTTTCGAAATTCGAGGCTTTATTGTAAAAAACTGGTTATACATTTATGATTCAAAGTATTGTCCATCGCTGGCCACTACTTTCTCCCATCTTTCGGGTAGCGTACGAATCCCGCGTCGAAAAAACTGG
>NW_017259243.1:375748-390385 GCF_001594045.1 Atta colombica | reverse complement strand
AGAATTTGGCTCGTAAACTGACATTTTCTATCGAGAATAACTTTATGATGCAGACACAAATCGACTAATGTTTCTATGGGGTTATGTTGACAGATGCCCAAGTTTATTGTATGACGTCTATGATCTATTTATTTCGACCATCACTTACCGCTAAAGCCATCTATAGGAAAACGGCGAAAGCAAAGTTGTACACCTAATAGGTAGTGCGGAAAGTTCATGTTGTTTTTTTCAAGAAATGTTTATAGGAAAAAAAACGACACAAATTTTCCGCAGTACCTAATTATAAACAATTATAATTATATATAGTTGTGTAAAATATGTCCATTTGTATACAATTATATAAAGTTATATATAATAGTTTTCAGAGCTGAGTAATATTTAAAATAATTCCATTTTAAATACATATTTAAATTCCATTTTAAATATGTATTTAAAATGGAAATGGCATTTTGCCGTTTTAATTTTGGAAAATCATTTCCATTTTACATTTAAATGGAATCATGTCTATCGTTTAATCATTTATAAAATAGATAAATGATTTTCCTATGTGTTTCCACAAATTTTTTGTTGACGTAATTTTTCGTTGATTAGAATCGTTGACGTATAAGAAGAATCAAGTTCCATGATTGGCTAAAAATTTTTATGAATATTTAAACAAATTGCAAATTAAACTGTAAAGATAAAATTAATTTCAGATAGTCCATAAATATCGAATCTTAATAAAAAAATAAATGTTCTAGCTTTATGTAAAATACTATATAGATTTCTAAAAATGTATATTATTCTTAAAATTATTTAATCTTGACTATAACTGGCGCTTCTTATATTAATTTGATTTATTTAAGTAAACGATTTCGTTTCTAAATCACAATATTAAAAAATCTAAAATATTCTTGTCAAAAATACTTTATTTATAATATTGTAGTCAGGGCTTCAAATTCCCGTTGAAAATGGATTTCAACATAAAATACTTTTAAAAACTATATATCACCCTAACAGAAAATTTTTACGAAAAACTATATAGATTGAAACAAGATCTTAGAAATTCTTAATCATTATCAATATTACAACATTAACCACTCTCCACTTTTTTGAGAAAATGTTATCTAACCAAATGTCGGTATATCCGTCAATACTCTTAATCGACAGTCGTTAAAACGGAATCGCGCGAGCAACAGTAGATGCTTTCCAGCAAGAGATACAAATGACAAGTGAAATAACTGTGAATTACATTACATCTTTATTTGCCAATTCTTGTTTTATCAGTTAAACAAAGTGTTAAAAAATGAAATAATTCACTATGTCATCTATTGATATACTATATCTTTTGTTGGAAAGGATTCAATATTATTTATCAACGAATCGAGAAAAGAAAAAATATCAGGAGAAGATATCAACGCGATTGCACCGCAAGATCGCACTGCGCGCGCTGGAAAATTCAGAAACGTGACGTTATCGGACAGCGCGCGATAAGGCGCGTATCGTGCGCGTCGGTCGACAGTTTGGCATGTGGAAGAGGGACGAGGAGACGAAGGATAATCGTGGTGTGAGCATGCGCGTTGCGCTGCCATTGACGGTCGACTGTATCGAACATGGCCGTCGCGAGCGTGATACTGTCAAAGGTGCGCGAAAAATGACGGGTTTCCCGTGCTCCTGACGGCACGATCGTACGTGCGTGCACGAGAACAGTGTCGAGCGAACATTTCTGCCGCGTCGTGAGAACGAGACGGCGGTGCCGCATTACTATGGCGTTGGTCACAGTGCAGCGTTCCCCGAGCGTTACCAGTTCCCCGCAGAGTTCGGTAAGTTCTCGCGTGTTGGCTCCTCGTTGTCGCGCGCGCGTACGCGCCTCGCGTTGCCGCCGGCGCGTCGAGTCGTGTCGTGCCATCGGCGACGTCGGCGTGTCAGTTGTTGAGATTGAGTTATATTACCGCCCGCGGAAGTTGCGAGCGACTCGACTCCGCGCGATACAATTTCGCCTTTCAGTTCAGCTCCGCTCGGCTCGGCTCGGTTCGTCGGAGTGCTCGACCGGCTTGCCTCTCTACCTTATTTGGCGGTGTACTGACAGCCGTGCGAAAAAGGGAATCGAAAGAGAATTCCAAGTCAGAGAGTTCCTTTTAACTATGATCCGTCGCGACACGCGATTCTTCGTGGATGATTCGTGGTCGCCCGCGCCGCGCTGGTGCGGAAAGCGCGCCGAAACAAAAGGATTCCGTAGGGTAAACAAACGTAGATGGATTGTGGATGATAAGCAGAATGCAGGTTGCTCGCTTCGCTCGGAGTCCTACGACTCTCCGTCCGCTCGCGCTCGTCCTCGATACGCGGATGCTGCGCGATCACGGATCGCGTCTCTAGGAGATTGTGTTGTTACATGACTTTTTGTTTCCCCGTTTCATGCTTTCGCTTTCCGTTCACGGCGTTCACACGATCGTCATCGATAGAGGGGTTCTCTCACGGTTAAAGGCGGCTCCACATTCAATTGTCAGCAATACTATTTATTGATGTTCGCGCTGGTACTTTCTCGATATCGAAGAGTTCTGAATAAGATGAGAAAGTGGAAGGATGCGAGTCTTTCCTTCTCTTTTCTTTTCTTTTGTTGTGAATGATTAAAATGATTAAATCCTTTCTTTGCACTGATAATAGTAGACGCGATCTTGATTTCTCTTCTTAGAACAATGCAATGATAAATGGGAAATTATTTTCATTCAAGTCGTAATTGATCTATCGAGTGACTGATTCGTTATCGTAGCTATCGGTCGTTGAATTATTGTGCAATTACAAACATTTAACATTCTAATTGTGATATTATAAATTATATAAATTTCTAAAATTTTACAGTTTTTAATTTAAAAAATACATGACTATAATATTACAATAATAATCATAATAATAATAACAATAATGAAAATGATGATGACATGTTTAGTTATTAATTATCTGATATCATAATTTTTTTGTGTGCACAAGACTGATTGTTTCGCCAACAACTTCACACTGTATATTTTTCAATGAATAGTTCTTTACTTTCTAACATTAAATACAATTAAAAAATTTATATTTAACTTTTTTTAAATCTTACAAATAGAATCGAATCTAAAAAATTAATTTTGAATTTTTTAAAAATATTATTTTAATAATATTTTATAGTAAAGAAATTTTTTATATAGTTGTGAAATACTTGAAATATCAGCACGTTGATAAGTGCGATAAAATGATATAAATTCTTCATTGTATTGATATTAACAATAGATATTTTATTGATCACGATATTTCTGTTATATATTTTTACAATTAAATAAGTTTATATTTAATACTCTTTGTGCATCACTATTAGACATCAAAAGAGCAATAATAATAAAATCTCTTGAGTTAAATAACATTTTGTTATTTTTAACTTTCATATGTATCAAAATATATGTAAATCAATTCGTTTCAATGATTAGTTTCAAAGTAAACAACTTTCATATTAGCGTATGCACTTAGTAAATAATAAATTATATAAATTTGAGTCAAATATAATGCATTTTGAGTTAATATTTTTCGCAATAAAATTATTCACAGGTTAAATGCTTATCTCAACATTAAGTTATTAAGATCTTTTTAAAATAATGTCTATGAGCATTAATACTATTAAATTGCTTGTCAATTTAATTTGTGATATTACTACTCTAATTCTGTTAGAATTAGAATTGCATTTCAAGACTGAAAATTAAATTCAGAACGTAGTTTGCAGGATATATAATATATAAATTCGCCAAATTATTTATAAAATTTAATAAGTTTGACCATTTAGAATCTTTATTTTTTTTTATTTGTTGTGTATTCCCATTACGGTTTTAAAAAATACTTTGTTTAATATTGTTAATATTTTTTCTTGAGTTAAATTGTTTGCCTTAATTTTAATTTAACGACAGTATTGAATAAGAGCAATGACGACCTATAGAAATAATTAAAAATAATTTAAATTGGGTCTAATTTGACATTATGAATTTAACAGTATCATGCAGAGTAAAAGAGACCGGATTCACTAATATACTTATTTAGTAAAGGTTCATCCACTGGGAGCATTAATAGACACTCGAGATAATTGAAGATTTGACTGACTTTGACACTTGGTTTTTTTTTTTACAATGCTGTCCCTTGCGCTCTTGAAATCATCTCATCCTTCGGCTACGGCTACCTTCAGCGCAACCTTTCGTTTGCGTTCCAAGGGATGACGATCACGCCGTGGAGGTATTCTTGACCCGACTCGACCCAAAGCGCGTCAGCGAGCGAGATGGGGATGCTCTCTCTCTCTTTCTCTCTCTCTCTCTCTCTCTCTCTCTCTCTCTCTCTCTCTCGCAGCCTTCCTCTGGCGCGATGTCGACGGATTCAGTCAGTCGGCCGTCACTCGATACGACGGCAGCTCGTGTAGTTAATAAATTTTTGATGTGTTCTATCTTCTCGTGTTCTCACTACAAGAAAGAATCATTGTCGCAATAATAGGATTTGATTGAGGGATAGTTAGGTCAAGCGATATGTAAGATATTTGGCCGAATAAATATAATTGGTCAAGAGAAATAATGAAAGAAGTGGAATTTATTATTATTATTTAATAGAATTTATGTGAATTAAAGAATTTATTGTAATTAAATTTATTTAATTTGTGTTATTTTGCTTTTTTTTTTATTTCTAACATTATTGATGAGTATTATATAAATTTCGAAATTTTACATACATAAGTCTCTCGATTGATAATATTACAAATATCTTCACATAATTCAATTATGTTGATAAATAATAGATTAAAACGGTAATAATTGTAAATTATAATCGATCGATATTGAATGTTTTCGCGTTAAACTTAAAATCTGAATTTGAAACCTCGAAACAAACAAAATTTTTCTCTGGAAATTTGCTCGTAAACGCTTTTTAAGAAATATTGCGTTGAGCAAAGAAAAAATTAATCAGTTAGTGATTCTTTAATATTGATTCCTTGTCTTTAGCTCATCGCTGGATCTTAGTGTAGGAATCAATCATATTAAAGGATCACTAAGCGCTAATTGATTAATTTTCTCTGCTGAACGCAGCCATGATTTCTTAAATAAGTTACAGAAGTATATGTAGAAATAAATAGTGTCGAAATAATATCGGTTCCTATTATTGTTTTATAATAATTAAAATGTAGTCACTATTAAATATTTTGTTCAAAATGATGGCCTGTAGTTTTGAATAATGATTATTTAACTTTTTCTTTAGAGCGAAAACGTGAAAAGTGAAAATGTTGTTTACACATACATATATACAAAATATTTAAGGAAAAGTTACACGATTGCTATCCTGAGATAAGCATTGCACCTATCAATGAGAGAACGTGGCTGACTGATATATGTGTTTTTGTAATTTCTTCGAACTTGTATTATCCTACGTTTTAATGACTGAAGACTGATCATTAACGGGTATACATTTTTGCTTCAGAGCAAAGAAAACCAAGAAATATTTCGACATTCCTTAATCAGTCCTATAATTCTGTGACTTAAGGAGTCGATATTTTTAATGAAGCGCTTGTGAACTTTCAGAGGAAAATTTTATTCTTAAATTTATATTTTAAGTATGGTTTAATCTGAGAACACTGTATATTTTAATAACATTTTTATATGCAGTACACACTTAATTATAATTAAAAATTCAATTCAGCGAAATTTTTTATACCTGAGGGTTAACAATCGCGTTAACGTGTCGCAACTGCAGTCTCTCTGACAAAATTTCTGACAATATCTGGTGTGAAGAAAGTTCCTACCGCGAAGTATATTACTTATACCATCATTTGTATGCGAAAGAACTTTTGTCGATTTTAATACGAGGAATGATTGTGCTGAAGCAAAAAGCCGGTCTACACTACAGTTTACCACCGCCGTCGCCACCCCAGCCACCCTCACCGTGGTCCAGCATACTCCGGGGCGACGATCGGCGACCTCGTCGTTGTGGACGAAGAGTCGCATGTGGCGTACGCGTCACGCAATTGCGAGACAAAGTCATCGCAAAAGTAAGATTTCATGCCGGCAGAACCCGGTGATTTCTCTGATTGTCTCACGAGTTTAGAATCACGCTACTGTGTTTCGTGCGTTAGTGATTTCCGTGATCGTTATGAAAAATTAGTCGTGCCAGAAATTCCAATACTTTAGAATTATTTTCAACAATTTTTGATACTAATTTGATAGTAACAAGCATATTCTAATAAGAATATTCATTATTTGATGCTAATAATCATCTAAAAATTTACTAATAATTTACATTAAATAATTGAAGTATTTAAAATTTTCGACCGAAAATAGGAATTCTTTATATTTAATTAGAGTTATTCTTTCTTCCTATTCTAATTGTAATTGTTCAAAGTAGCCGCGTGTATGAAAAAGAAAATAAAGCCGTCATTATTATTTGAAATGTATTTTAATGTTATAATTTTTGAATGAATTTCACTTTGGAGTTAAATTTTTTAAGTAATACATTTGCGCGACCGGAAACTTCTTTTTTTTAAATTTCTTAACTCTCAATATTATATAAGAAGATTTAGTTTTTAAATTCAATCTTTGTTATATAATATTGAGAATTAAGAAGTTTTTAAATTGATTCTGTCAAGGTCTTTCTCCACATGAAAGTAAATGAATTGCTTTGTCTATACGTGTCTTATATTTATAAGTGTTGCTATATCTATATTTATTCTTGAAATTATCTATAATCTTGCAAAGAGCTGATAACTTAGAAAAATCTTTATCATATTATATCAATTATTCTCATTAAAAAAAATTATTTTTTATTATTAAAGATATCTTTTAAAATCTTATATTACACTTCTTCAATCTTATATTACAATGTAATGTATTCTATCTGTTAGAATAAATAAAAATAAATAAGTAGCATTATTAGTGATCAGTGATTTTTTAAAATGAATAAACAATTTTTTTATTGTCTTTAGAATTGCTTGAAATAATTGCAATGCGAATTTCATTTTTTTAAATTTAATTATTTATTTCTACTTTTGTTTATAAAGAATTGTACATTTAAATAAGTTTTTTTATTTTGGTAAAATATTAGAGGCGAATTTTGTTATAATGGGAATATAATTATCACACTATATCAAATTCGTGACGAGGTAAATTATATTTTGATTAGAAGAAATGGATCGTAAAGATAAGTACAACTTTTGTAGGAGATAATTGAGGTGGACAACGACCGTTAGCCGAATTAATCATATGCTTTTCTTCGAGGATAATCAAGATTTGCGATAACGGTATACTATAAGCAACACGCAAATCCATATCGAGTGGGGAAAGTCACATTAATGACGTACGACATTATGGATACGTGCATGTTTTGTATATATTAACACGTAAAGGTACACACAGTCACATTGCAATTAATTACGATATGAAGTGAAACATAAAATTGGGTTATTAAAAATCGTTTCTAACATTTGGCATTGATCACGACGTTCTGCGCAGTTCTCGTATATTCGGATTCAATCAAATGAGAGCTATTGATTTTTTCTCAGACAAATTTACAGTGGTAAATTTGACATTTCATTTCTATTTATAGTGTATACTTTATTTCCACTTACACTGTTAAATCTAATGTTAAATTTAACCTAATGTAAATCGCTATTGTTCTTATTCAATTATATCGTTATTTTATATTAAAACAATGGTTATATTTGTGACGCAATATAGTGTCAAATTTAATATAAAATAACGATATATATTTAGTAGGAGTGACGATTTAAGCTAAATTTGACATTATAGAGAATAATGTATGTCTTCTATAAATATTATAAAATTACTTTTATATTTTTTTATATAATATGTAAAAAAAGATTAATAAGAGTTTAAAAATAATGATCGATATTAAGATTAAAACGAGAAATGATAATAAAATGATTTCATCCCTTTTAAAATATATAAATATAATATTTGTTTACGTAAATATACTTTGTACGTAATGCATTTATATGAAAATTTTCATTTGAAATTATTTTTTTACGAGTGTTTATATAGAACAAATTTAGATAAAATTTCTTAAATATCTTGTTTAACTTGTTTTTCAAAATCGATATTTATGACTAAAACGATATGAGATAGTATCACCTAATAGTAATTAGATCTACTACATTGGTTTTGTAAATTCTCATGCGTGACTGTTATGCATTGTTTATCAACATCAAATACAAGCTGTATTTGATGTTTTTGCTTGTTAATTAAGCAGTGTAATTAAGCATGATGAATAAGATGGTTTGACACATATCCATTGTAACATCAATTTATGCGCACTTCACTTATATTGTTCGAAAATACATACATTACAGAAGCCGAAAATATTTTCTGTTTTACGTTAACGAGAATATCTTGATTCTTTTATCATCGTTATCGTGTATTTTTAGATACATACTTATGACGAATGATGCGATATGAATTTTGTTAAAAAGTGAAACTCGAAAAACGTCTGAGAATGCCTTATAATGAATATATATTCAGTAATGTTTTATTAATAATATCATTTTTATAGTTATATTTTCTTAATACGGGGGTGACAATATCATCGAGTTATTTCTGTCAATCAACAATCATACGGACATTGGAATGAATTTTTCTAGCTTAGCTACGCGTCAGCTTTATCAGACTAAAGAGGAGACACGCTGAGCGTGCGATTCTAAAGAAGGATTGCATCAGATAGGATTATCAAGATTTATGCACATGCATACATAAATTTCAATAAGAAAAATCACCTTTGTGATCATTCAAATCGCACGTCTGAAATTTTCTTGACTTTTAGATCGTGTAAAACGCAAATTAATGCATTTCTATTAAATTTTGTCTTAATCCGGATCTACAATAGGTGTTTTAAGCCCTAAGTCGTAAGAAATTGACCAATTACAGTCGAATGCGAGGAGAATAATCAATTGTGATTCGTTCATTTCTTATAGCTTAAGGCTTAAAAATCTATTGTAGATCCGGGTTTATGATAGATGTTGCATATAGACCTACTATAATCTCTATCAAGCTAACAAAATCGAATGAATAGAATCAAAAAAGAGTATTTATTTTGTTGTTTCAAAAATCACGAAACGCTTTGTAGAAAATAGTGGTAGTTAAAATGATTTCTAGTCTATTCAGTATTTTTTAATTTTTATTCTAATTCTTCTATTTTTAAACTTCTTTTTTTGTTCTTATTTTGTTATATATAATTGATTTAATGAGATTGAAATGATACGTGTGAAATGCAGAACGTACCTAATTAAAGTTCTTTATATCGCATTGATCAATTAGCTTAGAAAAAAAGATTGAATATTTAGATTTTTTTTGCGTATTTTTTACAATATTGTAGAAATTACTGTAATAGCTAATACAAATGCATGGCTGCATAACATAAATAAGTAATGCAAAAATGTAATATGATTTCGCATGTCTACTTGTTAATTTATTGAGCAGTGCGTGTTCGAATTAAATATATTTATATAAAAATGTTACATTTTAAAAAAGCAAAAGATTAATTAGATTAGAATTTTGAACAGCTTCGTCAATGATAATTATTTTGTTATGTTGATTAAACTTCGAATCAATTATTTTTTGCTAAATAGATAATTATCAAGTGAATAATAAATTATGTTCATGAATAATATGCTATTGTGTTTTTAATTGTTGTGTTTGCATTTGATAATTATAAATTAAAAGAAAATAAATATAATCAAAGCTATATACTCTAAATGTATAAATATAAATATACATGCGATGTTACTACATATATTTCGATATAAAATATAATCGATATTAAAATTATCAATTATTTTATTTATGCGTTAATACAAATTTTACGATAATGTTGACAATTGTAAGTTTTGTTTTTTGATATTGAAATTATAATAGATTACAATAGATAGAATTTTTTGATGAAATTCATCAAAAAATATAGAATCAATTACGATATTATACTTTTCGCGAGTTTAAAATGGATTTACATCCCATTATTAATTGAGATCAATTTAATCTTAATTGATGACATCTATAGTCTTTGTAGAGATAGTACCGATCTCCAGCGGAAGTCATTGACTTATTTTTCATGTATACATATATATACATTGTGAGAAAGCGAAATCAACTCCGCACATGTGATCAATGTATTTCTGTTTATGAGCGTGCATCGTCCACGACAGCTAATCCGTATAAACGTCGAAGAAAACACAAGATAATTCATGTGAGACGATTCGTACAACGTTGTCGAATCTCGTATCCGCGTTTCGCCACTCAGCACTCTTCCGCGTGTTATTATATAATCCGAAATGGAATTGCAACTAACTGTTTCTCTCTCATGCGCCACATGACTCGTGCGTTTAATTACACTTTTGATAAGTATTATTCGCGATTTCGACGTGTCACGTGTTTTATACTTTTATGATGGATTGAAAATTGATTGCATGTAATTGGCATTGAAAGTTTAATGAATCTATTTCTATTCGGAATATTGTAATTTGCTGAGAGTGTTCGCACATATATAAGATTAATGTATCAATTAGTGGAGATAATTAGTGGACATGATTATTGGACGAAATGACAAAACTTTTAATTATTAAGCTTTTAATGTACGGTTAAGGAGATCTCCTACATTAGAAAATAAAAAAATTCAATTTTTTTTTTCATAAATCGATAATACAATTCTTTGAGAATATGTGCCTAAAATTTTAGAACGAAATTCGAAGTCCTTCGGTATAAATTCAGCGCTTGTACAGTTATATATGCATGGTGTGCAGATATAATAAATAATTAAAAAAAAAATGTTTTTTTATTATAGTTCTAAAATACTCTTAAAGCCATTCAATTTTCATTCTGGAAATTTTTATCTCTTATAATTTCATTGACATTCACTTCGAAAGAAAAAAAATTATTTTTTTCGATGGAATGTTTCATCTTTTAAACCTCGAGATAAGCACAAACAAAAAAAATATGAGTCTAATATTTTTTTTATCTACAACATATCCTCATTAAAATCGGTGAGGATCGGTTTCCTTATTAGTAGCACAAGAGAGTAGAGTATTAGTAGCTCGTAGAATGACTCAAATTGCTCAAAATGAATTCTATAAGAAAGCTGGAAGATTATTGAATATTCCTAAAATAACAGATTAGCCTTCGACTGTAAGTACTGTAAGTACTCAAAAACTAAATCGAAAATTTTAAACGCATTTTTCTCGAAATCTGTTTTTGCATTTTCTTCAATTTTGTGTATGATTCAGAAAAAAGTATTTGGCCAATCGACTTCTTTTAAGGCTCATTAATTAGCTAATAATCAACCATTCTCGGTTAAACCTAAAAAGTTAAATAAAAATATTAATAATTTTTTTTTGCATAAACGAATTGCTTAATGAAAATCGTAAACTCTTTTTTCAAAGTGACACAAAATTTTAATTTATATACATATATGTATATTTTAAAAAATTTTTTAGGTTCATTTAGGATGATTATGCTATAAAAATAAAAAAATTTTTTTGATTGTTTCCGGCAAAAATTTTCAGTCGCTAGGATGTACACAAAATTGTAACGTCTCGTGGCGTAGCATCAAACTAAATGTTTTTTTTTATAATACTTTTTTTTCACATAAAAATTTGTACTCTATAATAATTATATTAAAATGTGTAAAAAGTTTGAAATCAACATTAGTTTTCTTTTTGAAAAAAAATTATGAAAAATTACCTTGTTTTTAGTCTCCTAAAGGAAAATTTCTTAAATAAATTCAAAATGTTCATAAAAATTTAATAATACGAATTGTTTGTTAGAGTACTATACATATTAAAAGCTTAATATTTAAATTTCTGTCATTTCGTCTAATAATTTGGTCTAATAATTTTATCATGTCTACTAATTGGTACATTTATATTACATTCTCTTCCACACAATGAAAAACTTAAAAATTATATTAATATCACCGTTTTCAAGACGTTTTACATTATATATATATATATATATTTACACTGAGAAACCTATTTATATTGCATCAACCAAGGATTTGTTTATCCAAACAACCATATCCAAACAAAAAATTAATTGATTCAACTAAATGGGTATCTTAGTGTAGCTATAGAACTAAAGATTTATTATAGCCTCTTGTTTATTGTGAGGTAAAAGTGAAGATGGGTGAGAAGTGTGCTGAAAAGGTCATGTGTTATAATGCTTGCTATCTTGAAGTCGTACTTTAAATTATTTTATATGGGTGTATTTTGACCCTCAAGATATCTGGAGAACATTTTTTCATGCTGACATTTAAATGTCAAAACAGTTTATTTTCTTTTTAAAATCTAAAACTTACCGTGAAAATATTGGTTTTCTTTTTGAGATAATATATAATAATCCTAAATTCTGATCATCGTATTAGTTCGCAGATTCATGAATATTTCTCTAATATTTTAGAATAAAGAATTGGCTATTGAACCATTTAGGGTAACTCCGCGCAAAATGGCAAATACGCGTTGGGATTTACGCTGCAGAAATCAGAAAAAATAGAAGCAGTGGGGATAATTTTCTTGCAACTATAGTTACAGAGTATACTCTGTTACATACTTTTATGTTATATTAGTATTGTGTTATGATTTTCAGTTTCTTACTGTTAATATTAATGAAATTATTATGAGTTGAATCGATTTGTCTGTATTAAGTAGCGCCATCATAAATTATAATCTACATAAAATGATTACTGTAGGACGTACAAAAGGCTTAGTGGTTATTTCATGATACATGAGTGTAGAGGAATAAAGTAAAGTATGTATATTGTATATCAAAATACAAGTACTTTGCTCTTGTATTCTTTGTTTAGTTTGTTGTCTTGTATATTCCACATGTTTGGGATACATTTTTAATAGGCGGGATTTATGCCGAAAGCATACAACATGCGGAGATTGAATTCAGTGCATTAAATACAATAAACGCATTACATGAAATATATTATACCTCATGTCATAACACTTATAATCTGGGAAGATTGTAATTATTATTTATTACTTCATATTTATCATTCTTATTCCTTAATAAAACTTTATAAACGTATTTTATAAGTTATTGTGTCATTATTACATTTTAATTATATTAATTATTTGTACATTTTTTATAAGTCCCTCCCCCCTCCCCTTTCCCTATGAATAGTCATATATCTCTCTATGGCAAAAATGCAAGGGTTTAAAAAAGTTTTTTAATAAATAAAACGAAATATAAATATTTCAGATTTCTAATATTTTTTTCGTAATGGTAGACAGTACAAAGTTTTTATTGATATAGTTTGTTTACTTTAAACATAGTAAATAATATTTAATAAATTAAGTTTTTGATAGGTGCGGCGTATATACCGGAATTACCCTATAGAAACGGCAGCGAATTCAAATTTACATGTGCATCCCGCAGTGCATTCAGTTCGCCTTGAAAGTCACAATTAAAAAGTTATAGAGTCTTTATTCTTCTGCGCTCCTTTCTTCTCATCGTATCTCTTTCTCTCCTGACTCAGTTAGGCACCTTGTTTTCAATAAATGAAAGGTTCTATTTTAAGCCGCAACACTAAGGCAAGATAGGAAAATTGTACTGCGTTGTTATAACAATGCGCGTTGTTTTAAGCACGAGTCAATTTTCTTAACGACCGTGGTACATTGTAAACTTCTTCGAGGAATTGCAGGATATTGTCTTTTGCATACTCCATCTTCTTGTTGGAGTACTTTAAAATGTACGGTAATTTTTGTAAATTCTTAATACCTAAATCTCGCTGTACTATCTTTAATTTCTTATATACGAGAGAAAATAGAAATTAAATGTATCAATATTGTGTTTTGATGTTAAAAACTTAGATATTTGAGATGTTTCTGAAGTTTTAAGTATTGCACGAACTAAATCGATAAATAAAAGAGTGAGAGAAAATATTTTTAGTACCTAAGTTTTTAAATTATCATTAAAGTCTGATATTGAAACATTTATTTATTCTGCATGTCACGTAGTGACGGCATTTGAATTCTTTCTTTGAAAATTTTTAAATAATTTGTTTTTAAATAAATTATAATATATAAAGATTCAAAGTATTTTGAATATTGAAAATCAAATTCTTGAAGTTTCTAAAAAAATATTATTTTCAGTGTTTGAAAATGTATCTTCTATTGTCGAATGTTTAGAAAATTTTTTTTGGATTTTTGATTACTACGAAATCTTTAAAAATACATATAATTATATATTCCGACAAAATTTGATTTTTTGCAACATGAGTGATATGAATAGTCATTTTCAATGTATTTTTATTCGCTGAACATGAATCCATTAGTTCAAAGTCTATCACGTTACAATTTTGAGAAAAATAGAATCAAAGTGACGAAAATGACAATAGCTTTTATGACAGCTTTTGTAACAGCAGCAAATTTTTTTTCCTAATTTTTCGTTAATGTCACGTGAAAGTATCAATTGTAAAATGCATTTTATTTTGTTTTGATTTGATTTTTCGTTATCGAAATTTATAGTCTTTTGAAAATAATTCTTTTCGTGTGGAATATATAGAAAAGGTATATATATTCCATCTTAATACTGCATTATGTGAAAAGTATAAGTATACTTTTGTTCTTATAATCAGATCATAATCACTTATAATATAATC
>NW_017259243.1:348798-375648 GCF_001594045.1 Atta colombica | reverse complement strand
TCTCTGCCATATTTTATTTTATGAATTTTATATTTCTTTTTAATTTAATATAATATATTGTATTATGTAAATATAATACATAAGCACTTACTTCCCTATATAACGCAATATTAATATAAAATACATAAAATGCCTTTTCCTGTAAACATTACACTGAAAAAGAGTTATTTTTTTATTTTAAATTGCTATATCTGGAAAATTTATATCGAAACAAAATGCATTTTAAAGCTAAAAGTTGATTTTTTGCATGATATTAACAAAATTAAAAAGAAATTTATTGGCGAAACTACGTCATAAAGATTTTAAAAATCATTTTTTTTTTACTTCTTTAATGCTATTTTCTCAAAATTGTGATAGTCGATTTCAGCTAACGAAATTATGTTTAGCAAGCAAAAATACACCGGAAATGATTCATACTTATGAAAAACAATATTGAACAATTATTATTTATGGTTGCATGTAAAATAGAAAATGGATTGAAATAATAATACAAATTGTTACAGAAGGATTATATAGTTTCTAGACAAAAGATTTCCAATAATTTGAATATCTTCAAGATATTCACTTTATAAAAATTTTTTTAATAATTTTAATTTCGAATAATAATATCCAAATGTTATTTGATGCGTTGAGCCAAATATCAGTCAATTACTAAAAATTTCACTTATTTAAAAAAACTTTCTTAAAAAAAAAATAAAATTATACAAGTAGAAATTTTGTAGAGATTACGCTTTCAAGATGTAATTCTGTTATTACTTGCGATGATTACGTACAATAATGTTTAATTTCAACAGAAATTACTGAAATTTTGATTTTTCTTCGTTGGCATGCAGAATGTCAATCTAAACGTACAGAGTGCAATTTTTAACTCAATATCGTATTTATGCGTGCCAAAAATGTTTTCAAGGACAATTCATTTTATCGAGTATCCTTGAGTTTCAAGGGACTTAGAAAAGGGTTCGCCCTATCGTTCGCTTTGCATATAGCAAAGTGCACTTACTACGAAGGGGACCAGTTGCATTTTTTTTTAGCATTTCGGGTGAAGGGTAGCCTTGAGCTGGCTATACGGTCGCCTATTGATTTTGAGGGTTCGTTTTCTGCGTGACCATGCGCCATCGTGGGGATTCGCTCTCTTCGTATCCTTGATATTTACGAGATATACTTTATTAATAAAAGAACCACTTCGTAACCACGCGCCGAAGCCTACGTGCAACTAAACGATGCGTGGAAATGTCTCACTACATTGTATAGAGGAAGCTATATGAAACAGAATTATAATATAAATTCTACTGTGATCTAACTTGTGTTAATAAATGAGATTATCTCTTGCATGCAGATTTTATAAATGCGTATAAAATGTTATATTTTAAATAAAATCAGAAATTAAAAAATTTCAGTGAATTTTTAATTGCTGAAGGGAAAGTTAACGTATAAGATTATATGGAAAAAAATGTTTCTCCTGTTATTTCCTTAAGAATATTCGCGCTTAAGAGTTCATAGTAAAATTTTAATGTATGATTGAAATAAATAATAATAACGATTAAAATTTTTATATAAAAATATATAATTGATGTTTTACATTCTCGAATTAATATTTTTTACATTTAATTAATTTTTTATATTTGATTTAAAATCTTTTGAAATATATAAGGAGTTCTATATATTACTAATAACTAGATTGAAAACTTTATCTTTTATATTGAAATTTGATAAATAAAATACTATTATCATACAAATCCTTATATTTTTCTATAATTGGAAAAAATTAATTGAAAAATGCTTAAGACGGAATTAGTATTTTATAAAAATTTTATCATATTGTAAATTAAAGGTTAAATTTCCGGAAGCGAATAATTTTTGTTTCTACTTAATTTTCCAGGACAGAGTTGTTTGTACTGTCGACGGAGATTCGTCAGATGGCTATAATAAACTTTCGAATTGAACGTTTGCGACAGCAATTTTATTCGGTAGCTTACAAATACAGTATTGTCTTCAAGTATACGACTGTATTTTCCAGCGTTCCGTGCCGTTCACCGTGGTTGTCACGATACCTCAATTATCTACTACATCAGGAGGGAATAAAGGCTTATCCGTATTTCTCTGTCAAGGAGGCCGGTATTGACGTAATTTAAGCGGCAACAATCCTTTGTTAACGCTTTCACCGCAAATTATTAATACTGTTTGTTTGACAGTTTTTGTTCGTAACAGAAATTGACCGAAAGTGAAAAGAGGAAGTAGACAAAAAGTTTTGCCTTGTTAATTAATAATTTCTTGGAGATTATAACTCGAAGAAGTAGTATAATTATTTGCTTCCGAAATTTAACCTTTGATTTACAAGCGTGATTTAATCTTCGAACTCTTATCTTTGAAAAGAAAATATATAATAAGAGTTCTAAGATATAAATCTGTTTATGTTTATTTCCTAGTATATACTTATACATAATACATATTATATATATTAAAAATAATACATAGTATATGAGCAAATTGTTATTTTTCAGGATTCTGGAGCAGGAGCACCGGCTGACGATGAGGATACTACAAGAAGTTGTAAAAGGTAAATTTATACAATTATTATCGTTATTAATTTTTTATTCAAAAATATTGAATACTTTTTCTGTTGAAAGACATCTCCCACATTCTCTCATTCCTTCTATTTTTTTTAACTTCTGCGACATAAATCTCAGCGCGGCGTATTTGTCGAAGTTACGCTATGTATAAACACACATTATAAAATATAAATGCGCAAACTAAATTTAACGCCCATTTTAAATTACATATTTTTACGATGATATGGTCTTTGCTCCAAGCAATCTTGCCCTAATCTTCAAAATCTTCCTGTCGGGCTCGCGACACTCTACATAAGCGAATACATATATTATATCCAGTTTCAATAGCGATATGAATCGAATCACAAGGCCATATTATTAACCGTATCGAGATCAGAAGAGTTTCCAAATTCTCATCTCATACGCGATATGTTTTCTGCTAATTTTCTCATTTGTCAGCACATAGTTGCTTTGGCTAGCGAATTCAAAAAGCGCAAAATGAAGCGGAATTCTATGCGGGCGCGAACTAATAAGACGCGATAAGAATATGAATGATGTATTTTGCAAGACTGGCAGCCTGTAGACTAGTATAGCAATTTTTACTTAGCAAATAATTACTTATTTTAGTTTTATCGATCATTTGCAGTAAGATCAGCTTTACTGGTCGAAGTAATAAAATTCTTGTTATTGGATTTTTTTTTGCAAAAATCGTATATTTTGAATTTTCTTCAACTATTTTCTTATAATTAGTTTTGAGGCTATAAGACGATTTTGTATAGACGGAGTTTTATCATCGGATATTTGAGATGCATTTTTATTGCATTAACCGAATACCTAGTGTCGTATCTTCTTATATTTACATTCTTCAAGACAGGTATCGAGGTATTACAACGAACTTTCCTTTTTATTAAAGATATAAGTAGTTAAAGATATAATATTTTATGTGAAAATACGCAAACATGTATATACTTTGCAAGAGACTATGTTATATTTCTCGAGTCTTGTTAATCAAGTAGTTTAATGCTTTTTATATAATCATGAATAAAATCTAGACTTTAAAGCTAAGTCGTAAGATGAGGACGATAATGAACTTTTTATGAATCAATTTTATGGCATCAACGAGGCATTTCTTCCCAGCGAAAGGCACTTCTTCGCGTGAGTATCGTGAATTCACAATTGATTGCGCTCTCGAAATCGTGTCGGTTCAACAGGAAATAACACGAGAACACGGCGAGATGTTATTTAATCAACGAAAATGAGTTTCGACATTTCCTGGTGGAAGTATGTCTTCGCTTCCTCTTTCGAGTCGCTTTAACTTGCCTGATCCAACTTGTCTTCTACAAAGGAAAACGCGATACCGTATACTTCGCGTAAATTTCTCGCATACGGACAGCACGATGCGTTTTTTCAATTTACGCCGTACTTGTGCGTAAATGAACATGCACGGGAAATCCCCACGGAACTCTCCGATTTACTACTCTTCTACTCTGAGCAGCCGCCGCAAGGAGAAGGCTTCGTTCTTAATCGTCTGACTTTCTACGGCGCGTTTGCGTAACATCTCTCGCTTCGTATGCCGATCATAAAATTACGGGAGACGTAATCGGAGTTGCTTCGTGGATGGATAGAAGAAAAAAACTCTCCCGTCGCAAGCGGATATTAAGATACCCCTGTTCTAACGAGGGTCGCGATCGTTACGAGAGTTTTAATCGCGGAGGCTATTGCTACGGACGAGACATCGAATCGGAATCCAATTTTTTACACAAATGAATAACAGACAGACAGAAAGCACGTAATTTCCACAAATTAATCCAGGATAAACGGATTAAATTGTAGCGGTAGATTGTTTGAACAATTAAAGAGAAAGTTTCTTCGATAAAAATAGTGATTTTCAATAGCCTCAACTCAATAGATTGAAAATAAGCGGATAAGTCTCACGGAAATAGATAGATCGACAGTGAATTCATATTGTTCTTCGTGAATCTCACTGTAATGAAATTTTCACTTAAAGTTTCGACAATATTAAAATATAAGGTTGTAATATTGAAGTATAGAGAATTACGACAGATAATAATCTTTGTTAAGAAAAATCAGCTTCAAAATTGATAAAAAATCTTGTTAGTCTCGATTGTGATATAGCCAATCTTAATAAATAAATGCGAATTGACAATTGTTACAGTTTTCAAAATTATTAACTTAATATTTTTTATTGACATTTTACATTGCATCAAGTATACAAATTCCATTGTTGGTTTTAGATGAAGTCAATACCGAAAAAAAGATTGGCTGCTGCAGCGAATGGTAAAATATGGCATAACATTTTTAATTGGTTATAGCAGTCAATTTTTTGTTGCAGCAGCCAATTTTTTGTTGCATTAGCTTATTCGCAATATCAATATAAGATTTCGATAGACTAACATAACCAAAAATTGACTGCTGCAACCAATTAAAAATGATATGCCATATTTTATCATCTAATTTGCTGCAGCAGCCAGTCTTTTTTTCAGTGTATTATCGTGATATATGCTTTCTGCTTATTTTGTTTCTGTATGGAAAAGTCGATTTGTAGGCAATCAACGTTGTAATACAATACCCTCAATTCTTGCTCCTGGCAGAACCGATGGCCGCTATTTTTGGCTAGATTGTTCGCGAGACATTTCAACAGGGCACGTATCCGATACACGACCTTTAGTTCGACTAAAGTTCAAGCTGCCAATGCGAAGTCGTGCGGTGCTGTTCTATCAGGAGAAATGTTGACTTAGCGCAATGCAACAAAATTATTAAGAATTAAAAAAATCCATAACAAAAACTTGCGTTGTCAGCAGTTTGTTCATTCTATGGATTCATTATACTTGCATTTATTTATTAATGTATATTGATGTATAATATATAGGATGAATCAGAGTAACTAATTTTTTATCCTTTTGAACTAATTTTTTATCCTATGAGAAAATTATCGATTACACACCTAATTATCGATTTAATGATATAGATGCGTGGATAACATCGTGCGAATTGCTGATTTGAAAACAGGCATGCTTGAAAACAGGCATCCGAGTGAAAATTATTAAATGATATTAAAAATGCGTCTTTTTCTCAGTGCGCCCACCAATTTACACGATCCATGTATCCACGTTTCTGATTTGTTTCGCTAAGTCGATAATCAGATGTGAGATTGATAATTTTCTCGTAGGGTAAAAAATTGGTTCTACTCTGATTCATCCTGTATGTATGTTGTATGAAAGAATAATTTTGTAACTCATGATACATATTTTCATTATGTGCACATCAGATTTATGACATAAAAGTTACGATGTTATTTTTTAAAAATTATTTTTGCTATCTCGAAATACGTAGTCAGTTTAACTATTGAAAGTTGGAAAAAATATCTTGCAAAACATTTATTAACAGCTCTTAAATTTTCATATATCCACGGTAATCAAAATCATTTGTTTATCTAATCCAAGTTATTTTAACAAAGTCTTGATCGAAAGCATTTATCAAAATACTGTTATTTTTATCCGCATTCATTATCTTCGGCAAACAAAATGTGTAAATGTGTCAATTATAGAACGTAAACAGTGCCAAAAGTAATTAAACTGACATCGTGCTGATCCAGATTTATAATTGCAATTAAATTCAGATCTCGTAAGAAGCAGAAACGGTTAGTAGATACTATATAGCTAATAGCGCAATTATCGTTAATTGCGATCTCCAATCACGGATTTGCTTATTTTAGAACTATAGCACGATAATTCGAATCGTGTGAGTGGATCTAGCATCATTCATTTATTTAGTATTACTTTTTAAGATTTTGTGACGTAAAGAAAATGCTCGTACTGTGAGTAGATATTTCTTTTAAACATTTTTTAAATATTAGCTGTCTGATAAAAACTCATTAATCATTGTCCTTAAATTTATTATTTAAATTTGTTATATGAAAAACATAAAACCTATATTGATTGCAACATAGATTATTTTGTTAAAAGATTTGTGATTTTTAATAATAAATATTAATGCTTTTTAACGACATGTTTTAGTGATAGATATAATGTTATTTAAGAATCTGGGGATTTGTCTTAATTAAAATTGAATATATATTAATATTTAATTTAAATCATGTTATTTATTAAAACATGTTATAATAGAAACGATTTCGTTGAAGAGATATTTTTATATTTTTTCAATACTCTTTTATTAATATAATTGAAAACAAGTATTATTTTAATTTTAATTGTAATTAGAAATCGCATTTTATATATATATATATATAAAATAAGTATTTTTCAATGTATAAAATTTTTTATAAAATTGTATACAAAATTTATTTATTTATTTTACATTAAGAAGAATAAAAAACATTGCAATATTTTGAGTAAGAAATTTAATGAGAAATTTAATAAGAATTTTATAAAAGATAAATGAAATGGGTTTATATTTACGTAGAGTTACATTAATACTTTTCTTATCAGTAAATGATGATATATTATCTTCTTTCAATATTATCAAAAGCTTTGGATTTATGCTTATCAATTTAAATAAATTTAATTTAGCAATTATAATACTTGAATATATGAAATTTCCAAATTTAGAATAATGCGACAATAAATTTTACTCTATAGAACAAATAAATAGCCTACTTTAATGTTTTCTATTCTTCTATAAATTTGGTTAGTTGCAGTAAGAAATATATTTTCACTCGAATACAAATTATTTCACGAACGTCTCGACGACAACACAACAACATGGTTTACGATATACTTTCACGTTCCATATGACCTACCATAGATTTAGAATCCGACCGCAAACTCATTAGTATCCGTCACGGGATGGACGTTGCTCTATCTACGTCCGGCGAATCTCCATAATTTTCTGCACGCCTCTTTGCCTTTTGCCGAGAAAAACTTCGATTGCTCGTTATGAGAAAAAGAAAGGGAAAAAGAAAGGGACGTCCGGTGTTTACCTATACGATCTCCTGAGTGAATTGAGCCCTTAATTTTCTGCGTCACCTGATGATACTCGCCATCAGGTTAGCTGAACGGACATATACAATAGTGTAATTATTACACAGAGATCGCAATATCGCTCGTTGCTTTTAAGGCATTATCTCTAATTACGTTATTGTTTGCGATTTCAATATACTTCACGCAATTACAATGCAGTACGTATATCAAGTTTCACGCTTGTTAACACGTGTTAAGTCGAATTGGTAAAAAGCGAGTTAACGCTCTGCCAATCGTCGCGTTTTAAAACGTTTGTGCTCTTTAAATATCACACTCCGAGCGGAGAGAAGCTGGAGCTCGTAAGAAGCTCTAACGACCTGCTCTCAGGACCTGAAGCCGACCAAGGCGGTCTACCTTGAACGGGATTCCTGGTCGTTCGTAAATTTCACTAACAAAGAGTCACGACTCGTGAGGATAATAGCCGGATATACACGTATTTTCTCTCGCTAACGTGGATAATACCGCATACGCGCTAGTTATTAGTTTTGCAAATTCTGATAGTTTTTCGTAGGAGAGAAATAAATATGGCAAATAATATACATTATTTCTTGTCTGTATTTCTTATTCTGTTTTCTCGTACTTGTATCTGTACTTTCTCCAATATCGATATTACTCGATATGACTGCTTTCAAAACGGATTCGGTATCATTATTAGCGTTATTGTTCTGCGAATTGCACGATAAATACTGTGATACAGAACTTTTCCTTTTAAGATTAATGGCATATTCTTTTATAATTTATTGTTTTCCTGCGTTACTAGGTTTTAATATTTCAGAGACAAGCATAAATTTAATCTAAATTAATCTAAATTTTATTTGAAATGAGAACTAATTTTAGTTTGAACTAATTAGAAAATTAAAAAAATAAACTTATCTTCATTTTTATTGATTTTTAAATGACTGTTAAATGAATGTTAATTATTTAAACAATTTTAAAGTTATAGGTATATTCACTTAAAAATTAAAAAAAAGATGAAGACTTTATACATTTCTAAAATAAACTGAAATTAGTCCACATTTAGATTAAATTTATGTTTAGCTTTCGAATATGCGAAACTAATAAGGGAACAATAAATTGCAAAAGAACGTATCATTATATATAATCTGTTTTATTATTCAATATATATTTTACCTATTTAAGTACATTTATTTGAAAGAATTTTACGTCCTTAATTTTGAATGCCACTCTGAAATTTTTATCATTTTTCAAAAAGTATTTGGGTTTAATAATAATTCTAATATTGGTAATATTTTTGGCAATAATTACTTATTAATGCTTAGTTATTATTAATGCATTACATATATTTACATATTTTTGCTTTAAATGTCATTTTTTAATAATATTTATCGATTTATTGAGTTTTCCAAGAGTTTCGTATGAGATATATAACCCTGAATCATATTTTGATCAAGCATTTCGGGTGAGCGTGAACAATGTGGTCTTGTGCAATTTGAGATTGGATCACGCTCCGAAACTTGCTAATTAGTTTTTGTCTTACGACATACATCAACTGATTGTTCTTAACTGATTGTGAGTTCGTAAAGTCTCACGCAAAAGTACTTTTGAGAGGATATGAAATTATATTTTATTGATGATGGAGTGAGCATATTTCTTTTTTAAATTCCAATAAACTCATTTTTAATTCATAAAATTTATAAAATATTTAATTAATATTATTGTAATATTATATATTTCTCAAGTCTCTTTTATTTAAAATTATTACATACTTTTTAATGTTTTTATATTATATTTATTTGTATATAATATAATATTTTTACGATATTATTATTATCTTATAGCCATAATATTTTTTAATTAACATATGCTTTTTATCTTTTTGAAAAAGTAATTTTGAACAATTATATTACAACATTTAATCGAAGAAATATCTATTGTAAGAAAGTGCAATAATTTTGATACATCCTATATACTATCGCTTACATCGCTTCGTTATATCTGGTTTATAGCTCATATGCGCTTTTTACATGCAGACACGAGAAAGAAAATCTTTGAGAGAACAACATATATAGATAGTAATACAGAGAACATAGTGATCGGCACTTCAATTTGTTTGATACGCAAAGATGGACATTCGTCTATACTGCTGAGTGAGTGATTTTCAGTGAGTCATTGTAGAAATCCTTTTACGAATATTTGCATTGTCCTGCCGATGAATCATTGTCAAAATTTATCTGCGCGCGTTATCTGTTTTCGTTTTAGCAAAATTGTTTGTATTAAATCATACTTTTTTATCTATTATATATTTTATTTTTAATCTCGCGCTTTATTTTTAATCTCGCTCGTATTATTCCGATTCATTTAAATATAATGTTACTACATATCAGTTTCATTGATATTAAGTTTTATATATACGACTGAAGAAATTTAATCGTTAAGGAATCATATTTTTGTAGGATTTCTTTTATTAAAAAATTATTAAAAAAATGAATGATATTAACGATTTGATAATAATTCAAAAATTTACAATAGACAATATTACATGACGGATTATAAGTATACAATATCTTGTTCATCGATTTTGTGTTTTCTTATGGAGAGAATCTAGGATTTCATAATAGAAACGAAGACAGGGAAGGTTGAATAAGTGACTCAATGTTTACGACTTGATTCTGTTCATTATTGTGTCTTTTATATCGAGTACGGACAGGATAATATAATGATGATTGTGGTAATTATGCATTGCGATGTCTCCTTCTATTTTAATCCGCTGTAGTCAAATTTATCTTAGGTTGAGATACCGCAATTACGTATTTAAGTATAAAGTGACAAAAATATAACTTGATCAATATCTCTTAAAAAAGTTGTCCAGCAGGGAATAAAATATTTTCAATTTTCTGATTAAAAAGTACGCTGTCTGTTAAGTTATTTTTGTATATTGGATGATATTGATTATTTGTTTATATTTATTAATTAATAATAATTATAATTTATTTTTTTAATTGAAATTTTTATGTATCTTTAACTTTTATGATTTTTTGTTTATATCCAATGTTGAGAAAATAGTATCATATAATATCATTGTATGACGTTGTGTAATATCACATGAAGTTATATATTTACAGAAAATAATGCGATACAAATTTATATCAGTCTTTCGTTAATTTTTTAATACATTAAATATCTGTTTCTATCAATGTAGTTCAATTTTAATCTTTAATTAACTCTTTATTTATTTCTTATTTCTAATTCTAAGAATTAGAAAATGAAGAAGATAAGTTGAACTGAGATTAAAATTAATTAACATTGGTAGAAACAGGCAATATTATTGCATATATGATCTATTATGCTCGTAATAGATTCACATTTTTGTAGTTTAAAAAGAATTTTTTTTTTAAGAAGATAGATGCCACCTATGCGTTTTTCGCATGATATCTCTTTTTCTCTTAACGAAAAAAAATTCTGAAAGATGACAGCTTGTGAGACCCCGAATCTTGGGGCCCATCGATCGTCGTGCGCGAATGCCTGTTTCAAGAAGCTCTTGAATAATTCATGCACGACTATGCGTCCTCGTCGTCGGTCAGTCTGGCGCGTCTGTAATCCCCCTTCCTTCTGTAAGCATAATGTCTCGTCTGAGGCTTCGTAAAAAAAAGGTGCGCAATAATCGAGATGTTGTATATTACCTTTCTGTATTTCTCACGTTGCTATTTTCCAAGCAAGATACAGAGAAGAAACTGATAAAAGTTGTAGGCAAAATTGACTTAAGCCGTTACGAAATGACTCATTCTTTTATTTTTTTAAATCACAAAGTTTTTTTTCATGCACACGTAAATTGAAACGATATGGTAAGAACAATGACAGGAGATTTTGCGACATGTAACTATATACAAGCTGTATTATTAAAAGTACAGATTGTTATATTTAAAATTTAGCGAAGTAGTAAAATTTAGTGAAGTTTTATTTTCTAAAAATATTTTCTATATTCCGTACGAATATAATATCACATAATGAAATTTAATACTTTTATGTACAGAATAATTAAAAGAATTATATTATGTAAAAGAAATCTTACAATTTTTTTTCCAATTGAAAAAAAATAAGGTAACCTTCAATCTTCGAAGCTACAACTTAAAATAAACTAATTTCATCATGATTTTATCTTCGATTCTAAACGAATGATGGAAATTTTATACTTCGCCTAATTTTATAAATATTATAATACTCTATAACACACATATACATACTTTAATGATATACTCTGTATATATGTGCATGTATAAAACATGAGGTTTTTGCATTTTTTGTTCATACTTTAATCTCTTGAACGTTCTCTCAATGAAAGTCAGGTTTTTTACTGTTAAATTAAGTTTGATCGTATATTGATCGTATTTGTGATAGTTACATCTTTCTGTTTTAATATTATGATATAGATAGAAATGAAATGTATCTAGCTATAGTTAAAATTAACTATAGATATTATTAATTTAAAATTTTATGCTTTTGTGTTTTAATAATATCTTTCCATGGACGTTAGCGCAGAATATTTTTAGCGACGGTAATAAATAAAAATCGACGCAGCTACCCTTTGAACTTTCCGCTATTTTTCCCCGTTAAGGAGACTTTAATTGCGCGCTCATAAGCGGCATTACGCACTGTTACTCTAACCACGATGAGGTAATAGCGTGCAATGAAGCACTGTATATTTACTAAGCAGCAAACCTTCATCATGTATTCTATGTTAAGCCATTTATTTTAGACAATAACTTACACTGTGATTAAAAAAAAATATGAAAAAAATATTGAATTACTTTTTATATATACGTATATGCATTTTTAATATATCAATTATTCTATACCTGTATAATTGAAAAACTCGCGTGGATCTACATGAAAAAAATATAGTAGATTTAAATGGTTGGCTGCGTCGTAAATATCAAGCAAAAAATAGCATCAAGGAAAGATTGGAAAGTGCAAAGGGGAAGGATTTCAATCTCAAGGGCGAAGAAATAAAAATGTCGGACAGAATTACACTTTTCTTTCACCTCCTCTCATTGTGCTTTCGTGTCATTTACATAATTGCCCTTGAGATTTATCCCCTTCCCCTACACTTTTCCGGTTTTTTTTCTCGTTGCTATTTTTCGCTTGGTGTTTATCTTGTATCATAGGTATGATATATCGATAAGCGTCCATCAGTTTTCATTGATAAGCACCTTCTCTAGTGTTATTTACTCAGTAAATAGAAGAAGTGAAATACGAATAAATAAAAGCACAGATAAACATATCTGAAAGCACAGATTACTTTATTATCATAGTTTCTTTAGTTTGTTTATTTTTATTTCTTGATACTTTTTGATTTTGATAAATATTATCTACATTATAAATTATGTTTAAAGTTAAAACATAATTAATGATATATGTTAAAACATATTTAATGATATATGCACATATAAAAGATATATATAAAAATAGATGTACTACCTATGTTACTACTTATGTTACTACCTATGTTATAGTGTTAAATTTCATTTGATGCGAAAGACAAATTTATTTTCTCGATTTTCTGAAAATCGTATACTTTCGCTAGCGGTTATGTGCCTTTCCAATCTTTTAGATATAGACTCTCTTTTCTCGACAGAGTCGAGAATACATCAACAGGAGATAAAATGAATTGCGGGTTCGTTAGACCCATTTGTCATCCTTAGCCTCTTGATGAGAATGTAAAAAGTGATATGACATGTATCGCGGAGATTTTCACATCGCGTGTCTTAATGCAATATTATGCACGCACTATTAGCTTCTTGCAAAGGATGTGGATACTAGTATGAACAATTTCAAAAGGCATCCGCTGAGTAAAACAATTTCTGCGTATTGGAAAAACACTTAATTTTCTCACTCTTTTGGAGTGAGATTTCACTTTTTTGGAATGAGATTCACTTTAAAGAATTTAGAAAGCAGTTAATTTTGTGTTTGTAGTTCTATAATTGTAGTTCTATAATTCTATTAATTATTGTCATACATATATACAATACAGCAATTTATTCATTGATATTAATTTATAAGGTGTGATGACATCATCTTTGATATTGCAGAAGATTATAAAGATCTATCATTCGTAATCAAATTCTGTACAAATAAATTTTTAACTTATCTTTTTATAGAATTTTTATAGTATGAATTTTCATCATATTTGTACACATTATTTAAATTCTTTTGTGATCCTTATTATTAATATTTTTTGTAATTTTTACAACTATGTAATATCTGCTTTATATTTCCAAAAGAAACAGTCAAAGCTATTTTAAGATACGTCGATTGTAAACAATTCTATTGAAAAATAATTCCGACGAGTATAAACTGTGTAAATTTATTTAATCGGGAATCAATGATCTCTATCGGGAACTCCTGAATAGTCTTTGTTTATCAAGCAAGACAGATGGATTCTAGATTCTGTCTCTTTTCCTTGTGCAAGATTTCTCTGAACGTATTATAGTATTTATACGGTATTCACTCGCGTTTTGCATGGATGAACTGGCAAATCGGAGCAAATATATATACGTACATACGACAATCGCAACGAAGGTCGATGCACCGATGATGTCAGCTGACATGTGTATGAATAACGTGACATCTCGGTATGCGTGGCGTTTATCACGAATGCACTATGTTGCTCTATGATCCGTATAAACGTTGTATCCGAGTGTTTAGAATCCGTAAATATCTGTGTATTCGATGTATTTTGAAATAATTTAAAATTTAGTATCTAAATCTCGAATACTTCCTTTGAGATTTATTCATGTATGAGAAATTTAATTTTTTTACAAAGTTTTAATAAAACTTATCGAAATCTTGTAGATTAATAATTAATTTATGCATAATATATGTATGATAATAAATAATGACTACATATTAAATAATTGATAGTATCCATTTAATATTTACTTACATGAATATTCATAACACGGCTTTCGAAGAGTTTTAGTGACATATTCTTTCACGCCGTGCTAAAAAATCTGATAGTTTGGCCATTTCGAAAAGAGTTATTGTGGGGAATAGAGAGAATTTCTCCCTCGTTCAACATCATTGATATGCATGACGTAAGAGTTCGATGCACTATGAATATTGATGTTATTCCTCGCATAGTTCGTCGCGCATTAGTAAGTCTTCTGCATTTGCTCGCAAATTATATGCAAAATGTTCGCGTGAAGAGGACTAATATCACAATGACTATTATCACATCCGATATATATATACTCGGTTGTAAATAAAAACATTAATAACATTGAAATACATCGCGAAGTCATTTTACTATCTTACAATCTTAGATACAACACGACCTAGTTTCACCTACCCTACAGGTACGTAACCGCAATTTCAATCATACGAGACGAATTGGTTGACGCAGATGATTAATGCGTCGCATGCGCTCCCCTTGACTGTGAAAAAATTGAGAAACGATTCGTGTAACGAGATCTCGAAGGAACGGTCTACTAGTGTATAGGATGGTGCGCGATGAGTCATTGTTTGCAATAGGATAGTTAAAGTCATACTATTAAGTAAGGAAAAAGAATCTACATATTAATGATAGATTATAAAAGTATTTACATCTTAATAATCATTTATGAAAAAATATATATTCGCAATAGATCGTCTTTTAAAAATATCTATTATTTTTAATTATTATAGTGAAAGTATATATATCAGATATAGTTGATTACTGTTTAAATACATATTATAATTAATTGTTCTAATTTTCATTGTTTATTCTAAATCACAGTTGTTTTTAATTGTACTTGTTATAAACGAATACATACACATACATATATGAATTCTATTGTAAACGGGACATAAAATATTTGAAACGTTTCGAGGTTCTGTCTAAAATCAATTATGTGCAATCTTCAAATAACAATTAATTGAATATCTAGGTTAATTTTTGTTGTATATAAGATACAATGTATTTATCATATAAAGAAACAGCAATAATAACTATATGTCAATGCAGTATGTCAATGGTGACAGATGTTCATTGTAAGAAAATAAGAGCATTGTACACGGAGAGAATTTTTTCTTAGAATTTACCCTGAAAATATGGTAGTGCTGGAACAACATTGTATTTCGAAGAATTTTATGTAAATTTTTCTCATTCATTAATAAAACTATAATAAAATATAAAATAAATTTGATTATTTTTACTAAAGTGCAATGTAAAAATCTTTAAAATATTGTATTGCACCACAATTATCATATTTTCAGGATAAATTAAAAAAAAATTCTCTCCGTGGATAGTAAACTTTTTGAGAAATATTATATTTTTATGACACTATTTCTTGTGTAGAATTTTTTATATTTTTATATTTGTCTGTATCTTTAAAAAAAGTTCGATTGAGATATTGATCTGCATTAGTCATTGCTTGATAACTGTGGTATGAATAATCAATTTTAGACAGAAGTAGAAACACTTATCGATTGACTATCATATCTGGTAAATGTCTTTTCATTCGAATATAAAAGTAGGATGTTAAAAATTCCAATGAACTTTGTTATTGATCGCTAGAAATCTGACGAATGGATAAGTCATTGTTGTAATAATGGAAATAAAGAAACGTGTCACCGTTTGCGAATCTCACGATTAGAATGCATTTGCTGCCTTTTGATCTGTTTGTGCGACTATCACCCTTAGGTGCTATGCAATTGGCTCTCGCGTTATGGACGATTGCTGTAATACTACGTGCGTCGTGTAACACGCAATACATTTCTGTAAATACATTCGATGGCATAATGTAATAACTCCGAGGTGAGATTGCTCGTTGATTAAAGACTACTTTGCGCCATTAAGTTCAGTTTATATATCATTTTTTTAGATTAATATCTTTTAACAAATGCGATAAAACATTCGGAATAGAAGATCGAGACAGACACGATATTGATTGACGTTGATACCATCGCCTCCTAAATTATACAATTTAAGAGACATTTATTGCCTTTGTCTAGCAAATATCATCTTTCACATTTCGAACGACATGCACAGACAATCTCAGACTCAATAATTAGAATTTATTTAATGAGATGTAAACGTTTTTGTATGTCTTTCATAAAATTTATGTAGTACAGTTTCGTATAGATTTTTGGGTTTAACTTAACACGTGTACTTGTTTCAAACGTATGCACTCAAATTTTTGTGTTAATTTAACACAAGAAAAATATATTAGAAAGTAATTTAAAAATTAAATAAAAAAATTGACACAAAAAATGTAACTTTTTGACATAATTTAGAAATAAATTATGAAAGCATATTTCTTCAGTAAAATTTTTGTTAAAGAAAAATCTTGTAAGTTGGCTAAATAATTATTAAATGAAAGAAATAGGTACATACAACTCTTCTTTAATAGCACTGTAAATAAGTATATTTGTAAGTCAATACATATACACATATATCTGAAGTGTTCAGGCTAATGATTTCATGAGGGTGAAACGCATGACGGCAAATCACCAAGGTCTTCTCGCGTTTTCTGTAATTACTTCATTCTAAAAACTCAAGGAAAAAATTGAAAACTGTCGACTGACTGTGATCATTAATAATACGGTGGCACGTTAATTAAAAAAATTAACGTGTTTTGTCATTGAAACATTGTTATTAATTGAAAACACCGTGCTCGAAACAAGATTTTTTAATAAGATTATGATTTATAGAATTTTAAAAAAGATTACAGTAAATCACATGATTTTTTTAAATGAAAGGAAATTATATCACTCTCTTACTTAAAAAATGACATTTATAAAAACGTAATTTTCTAGTTATTACCATGAATGAGTTAATAAGTGAATATTATCCTATGAATCATTAAAAGTAAACTGACTTCATAAAAAAATCATCATAATCTAAAAAGGATGTTTAAAAAAAAAATCATCAAAATCGTCACAACTAAAAATAGTTTTTTTAAGATCTGTGAAATGAAAATGATAAAATCAAAATGACATTTTATCATAGTAAGAATATGTTCTTTTTTACGATTTATATATTATTTAATTGAGTCAATAATTTTCTGTCAAGTTAAAGGTTAGAATTTTCCCTTTTCTCCGTGAAACTCAATTCTTTTACTCACTTTTGAAGTAAAGGAACTATATGTACATAAATTGCACATTTCGATATACGCAATGAAAATGATGAAAATGTGTTATATGATGCTGGTTTGGTACAGTGAAACTTCTCTCTTCGTTTCTATGTGTGCGACGCCTTCTCTCGATCGACCGAGAAGCCGCTACGAGTGTACGCGAGGTCGGATGGTGGGGCGTCGGCCGGTAGGGCATTCGGAGTAGAGGGGGAAGGAGTAGAAGAGGCTGCGCGCGCGGTGCGCTTGCTCCGGGCCTTCAGTTGCCTCCAGTTGTCTCGCGACTTTGCATCGATGAAAGTCGTCCGCGTGTCGGTACGGCGTGATACGCCTCTCGCTTTCGCTCGCGCGGATGCGTGACCCGGCGCGAAGTGGAACAGTGCTTGCGCGCCTCCCGGAGTCGTCGTTTCGCCTTTGTCGCCACGACGCGCGCCGGTCCGACCGACGGGGACGATGTCTCGGGGATACGCGACATTCTGAAGCGCCGTCAAGGCGACCAGCAACCGCGTTTTAATGTTCTGTTCTGTTTATGAGACGAGTGCCGCGGTGAAAAATTGATGGAATCGAGCGATTAGCCATCGAGTGCGCGGAGTGTCCTGTGAACTGACTTCGATGGTCTTCGAAAATATTGAGATGAGGAACCCTGCGGGGTTCCTGCTCGAGGACGCCAGGCACGGATACATCCAATACATTAGGTATGTTTCTTTCGTTCGCAATGTGTCACACCGTCATGCCGCATATTTACTAAGAATCGAGCCGGCATGAATTGATATTAATCCAGTTAACGAAACGTTCGTTTAAAGCGGCCTCGATAAAAAGTTCTGATAGAAAGATTGAGGATCGGTTGAACACTAGTTATAAGACGTTCACGAGATCGAGATTTGTTTATGTCACGACTATGACTGATTTAGAAAGAGACGTTGAGAGGCACTCATCCAAGATTAGATGAACTTTAGAGACTTTATAACAGAGTCTAGCCATGACAAACATCTTTTTGGCCCGTCGTTTTTATCAATTTCAGTAAAATATTAGTTAGAATAAGATAACATGTACAAAAACAGACAACTACATTGCATTCTTTTTCATCTTTTGACAAAATTACTCGTGACCAGATTCTATTATTGGAGAATCTCTAAGTGAACTAAATAGTCAATGTAGTTTGAATGATAAGAATATCACGCTGGCTATCGTTGTGGTATGAATCATTGTAAAGTCTATTCTATAATTGTGTAAGCGTAAACGAAAAAAATTTTTAATAAATATTTGTTTTATTAGTATACTAACCAAACATTTACTTACAATAAATAACATTTACTTATAATAAATAAATATTTACTCTATTAAAAAGAAAAATCAAATTAATAGTTTTTATAGCAAATAAATATATGTCTACATTTAGTAAATATTTAGTTAGTATTATAACTATTATAAACAAATATTTATTAAAATTTAATACATTTTTTTTTCAATTTAAATAACTAATTATAACTTCGTAAGTGGTTGTGGTTGTAAGAATTGAACAATTACAATCGAATTTTTCTTACATTTCTCTGTGACTGATTAATTCTTTGTTCTTACAACATACGACTGTTTACAACTGTACTTGTACAGTTGTAGAATGAGCTTACCGTTCATGGCGCAGTTTATTGTTAAATGCGTATTTTGAGTCTTTACGAATATACCAAATACGCTATGCAATTTGATTCTGCAAAAACGTTAAATATTTAACAATGCACATCATGATTTACGTTACAATGTCCGTTTCTTCGATGCTTCCGATCTTAACCACGTCACTGTTTATTTATGTACAATTATAAATATTGTCATTGATATAAGCAGTTGTGTAAATAGAAGTCTGCAATAAAAGCGTTCAGAACTTTCATACTTGACGCTCGATTATTATCAATTAATCGTTTCTATAATTAATTTTTAAATATCTCTTGTTTTAGAAAATACTTTGCAATTTCCTGATCGTGATGTTTATGTGAAACGTTTTTGAAAACGTTTTGTTTAACGCAAATATTTTCTTTGACGTGAACTTTTTTCTTTAGAATTTTTAAAATAGAAAGTTATTAGAAATATTAATTTGACAAGTTTAATTATTGCTTATAATTTTATCAGAAGAAATCTTAAGACAAGTCATTTTTTTAGATTTATCAAAGAAGTTATACATTATTTTAATTTTAGGAGAAAATATTAGTTTGATTTTACATAAAGAGATGAATGAATATTACGTAACAAATTCAGATCAGTCTGTTTAATGTAGTGATAAGAATACGGACTTCCTGTATACTATGTTATATATGTATACGTAACGCCGGATTGCGTTGTAAAACGGAGTCGTAAATCAAGTGTCATTTTCAAAGTACAGTAAAACGGGTATCGAATGAACATTGTTCGCACGATAGGAGACCGCGTGAACGATCTAATCCGGAGAAACGATCGATAATACGCCTTAATCCTACCAGCGTAGCAAAGTCATTGCTCATTTTGCAGCATAAGCTTAAAAGATTATTGCGGATTATAACGGAAAATTTTTTCGGTTGCAAATCCGTATCGCACACCAAAAGTAATCACATATGTTGGAGCAATAGATTTGGATAAATTATTTCGCAAGAACGTCACTTTCAAATAAAATATTGATTTCTGAATTGATTTAGTCTTTAAAATGTAATTAAAATATGAGACGAGAAAAATTATACTTAATTACTTAGAAATATTTGATTACCTTATCTATTTAGCATCAGCTTGAGAAGTAATATGTAAACAATTTATATAATCTTGTAAATAATACATTAAGATATTCATTGCACGTAAATTGACATCTTACAACATAACATTATTTTAATCTTTTATATAGATATTGTTAAAAAATTTTTCCAATTAAGCTTATTTCCTGGATGGAATATTATTCGATTGCATCGCTTTTTACTATTACTTCATTTTAGTACGTACGAATGAGAAATCTTGCCATGAATGATGCCAGACTCCGGCATAACTGTAGACCAAAAGGATCATTTACAATTTCTTTTTAACTATATTTTTCGCTATGAACTTTCTGGTTGACCGACAATTACTTGGTTAACCGTTAGAAAATAACGGTTTACAGAAAACAACGAATTTTGCCTTTTTTTTTTTATTGATACACAGTAGTAATATCTTCTGGAATCTCGACAACGTTGCATTATGTAACTGTTTGTTGCACGATGTCACATACAGGATGCATTCGATCAATTGCACTTGTTTATGACAATAGATATTATTGGAACAATTAAATTAGATTTACGAAAGATATGAATTCAATTTGAAGTTTAACAAATATAATCCGGTAATATCCGTTGATGATAATTTTTCTATATTTTTTAATATATCGATTTTAAGAATGATGATATAATATGTGTTTCAAAGAATAAAAGCAACAAAGCAACGATCTATTTCTGAACATATCGATGTTTGTTATTGATTGAATTAGGCTCTTTGTTTATTTGTATTATTTATTTATTAGTCAATTCTCAAATAATTAAATTATTATAAATCTTTATAGTTGTGAAATATTATCTAGCAATTAGCATTAAAATGTTAGGTAATAATATTTACAGAATAATTGAGAATATATACTATTTCTATATAATATGAGTATTTTTTAATTAAATCTTCTCAAATAATGGCTTTTACAAGCAATAACTCGCAGCTTTTCTCATGGTTATTGATTTATTTTCGATTAACTCGCGTTTCTTTCGAAATACCTTTTTGCAAAAAGTGATTCTGCAATAAGGGTTAATTGAGAGATCAGAAATTACGCAGGAAAGATACTCCTCGTACCGTTAGCAATGGTCCAGTTTAAGATGGTTGGATACTTGGCAACGCAGCCTTCACCGGCATACAAACCGTCTTCTTTGTTGTTTCTTTTTTCGAACGGCAAGGGTCCCTAACTGATTCTCCGTCTACAACAGACTCCAGCTCATAATATGCCAACCTCGGTGAAGTATTCAATCTGAGAAATTGCAATTGATTGATCGGTACAGCTAGAGAGAAACATTTTATATAAATTAATTGAATAGTCTGTATAAATGTATGAGTTAAATCGCAACGAGAGATTTATTTAACTTAATAAATAAATACAACTCACGATAAAAAGAGCAGTAAATATATATAACATTTTAATATCTTTATTATAATCGTGAATAATTTTGAATAATATCAAATTTGAAAGATATTGTAATTAATATTGTAATTAATTAAATATTGTAATAATTCGAATTTTGCAAATGGTTAATATTAAATTTTATTGTACTTTATATTTTAAGATAATTGACATTTTGTAAAAAAATATATTCTTTATTTTATGAAATATATAAAAATTATTGATTTTTAATTTATAAAAAGTTTTCTCTCTTTTTCTAAAAATATCAATTAAAAATTTACAAAAAATTAAGAACAGATTTAGTCATAATGTTTTCATTTAATGTTAGAAAAGTTAATCGCATTGAGGCACAAAAAAGCAGGTTCTCTATAAGCAGGTTATTAACACGTAAAAATTAAAAGTTCTACGAAAACATATGTATCCGAATACCAACGTGCTGTTAGTGGGTACCATGTGTTTTCTGAAAGCAGTGCTTCTTTGTCAGCATCAGCTGACTCGGAGCATCAGCTGCGCGCTTTTATATGTACGAGTGTGAAAGGGAACCCTGATTTGTCAAGACGGGTCACCATGGAAAAGAAAAGTTGAATATCTATATCTTAGAAACATTCTTTATGTATTATACGTGGTGTGAATATTGCATGTTTGAAAGCAAAGAAATTTATTTTATAATAGTTTTGTTGAAAAGAAAAATAATCATGTAAAATATTTTAGATAAATTCAACCAGTTGATATTTCGTATTTATCATATAAATCTCGTTTATATTAAATAATAAAGTATTTCAGTAAGGCTATTTTAACAAAATATTTTCGGTTATACATACCATATGTTATTAAGCGACAGATTTAGAATTGGACATATAAATATTCAATTGCGTTTCTATAATGTATCGTTCTAAAAATCTTTAGTTTGTTAGAATTGAAAATAGAATTTCATTTATAATCTTATGTATTATGTAATATGAAAACATGTAAAAACTCAGAATACATATTAAGTATTTATACATGTATAAAATACATATATACATGTGTAATATCATTGTAATCATCAAAATATATGTACGGCATGTTACAATACAATTAGAAATAAAATTCTATTTTGAAATCTGATGCTGATTATAGCCTAAAGTGAACTTAATAGGTTAATCGATAGGCTAATATAGAACAACGGCAGCTCATGTGCTAGTTTCATATTGCTTCGTTAAACGGACGAGTCACGAGTATTGTTACATGATGTATCTCGAGATGAGTACAGACTATCGAGTTATTCTTATTCTAATCAGTAGCGGTGATTATAAATTTGCAATCGGACATGTGGTATCTCTATCAATAACCGTTAGAAAAAGGTAGCTTTAGCTCCCGTATTGCCACAGCTGTCCTCTATAACATTCTATCTCAGCACTGCTCTAACGGGTCTCTCGTCGCTACGATATAAATCGTAGCGACGATTATTGCCGAGTAATCATCAGATCGAACAGTCGGTCTGTTATCTTCTTCTCCGCGCGCGGACGATACTTCGTGCACGTCGCCGATCATAAATCAATACTTGCGTAGCTGTTGTGAATATTAAAGCCTTAGTCGCGAAACTGTATGTGTGGACACTCCAAGTTGATATTTATAGCTGGGGGAAGCCCGCAACGTCCACGTGATCATCTTGAGATCATTAATTTCTCATTATGTAATTTCTGAGCGAAACGCCCATTAAGACCGTAGATTAATTCCATTGATATGCGTAGCCCTTTGCTATGCGATGTGATTATGAAAAAGTTTGTATATGCAGTCGGCTGGACAAACTTGCGCTAGTGATTCTCTTCTAATAGCTGCAAAAACTGATAATGACGATTAATTTTCCTTACATCTCATTACGGAGACGCATTCCAATAAAATTACAAAAGTGATTTAACGCGACACATTTAAGTAAGATAAACGTTTATTTATAATTGAATTTACTTATAATAGATTCTTTCAATCATACGAACTTCAGGCAATTATTCGTCTATAACGTTACTTGTCATAATTTTTAAATAATTATTTTCTTTAGCTCTTTCGTATATATTGCAATAATTTTGAAAGATTATAAGTATTTTGCTATTGAAATGCATATAAATAATTCTTTAAACGTGACAACTTTCTTTGCTGATGAAGATAATAAAATTGAAGAATAATTGATGAATGATCATTGGAAGCAATCGTGATAATTCATTCCTTTATAAGTTAACAAGCAGAGAGTATATGAAGTGGATTTCGCACATGTATATAAAAGATAAATCGGAATTCATGAATTGCCAATAGATAATAATGCACTCATTATGTAACATCAATTGAGGAATTTTACGTATTATTACAATGCATTTGTGTTACACTAATTACACAAAAATTGTTTGAAAAATTTATAATCGTTATGATATATTTGAGCCTGAGAAAATTACAGTCATTAGATGAGATTAGATTCGATTGTTCATTGATTGATGTAATCAATCGGTAATCAAATATGACGGTAACAGAAGATTTGTGAATGCTGAAAGTCATTTGGCAAGTTACTTACAATTCAATAGAATAGCAATACCATTTCTAAATTTAATATTCATTTTTGATCAAATCTTGTGAAATATTACTAACTTTTATTCATGATTATAATCTTGCACGTAGTTTTTCGTGCAAGAATGCGATATGATCATCGCATACACAAATCGATTATTAGTTTTAAATTTGCTTCGAAATTTTTAAATGTATGATTTAAAAGTAGGAAAAACTCGTTTTGTCACAATATTTTATTATTTTGTGAGCAGATGCACTTTTTATTTGTATTAACATTAAATGATTGATTTTAGATAAAAGAGATAAAATAGAGACAGAGTACAAAAAAAAAGGAGAGAGATAAGATGAATTTAGTCGATTGCACAATAGTTGCTTTTGAAAACCGCACAGTAATTATCTTAAAGTGATTATTCATGTTAATCTTGCAGATATTAATCACAGATTAGTATAATCCATTTTCGCTGTTTTTTTTCTTAAAATCGTGTTTATTGGCTTTTTGCTTTCGAATTGTTCAACAAATTGAGTCAGTCGAAACGCTCTGCCCACCTTGAGATTACTTTCCATCAATTTTCTGGACGGATACACTGCAATGACGTATCCGATTCATTTATGTAGATGCAACTTCTGTTTGGATAGGTTTCGTCTCGTAAAATCTGTTTTCATTGCTGTTATTTCAGCTCGTAAAGACTTTCGCTTTGCACAACAACATTGATGGTAATTTTTTTCCTCTAATGTACATTTTTACCAATGTAAATTAATTTTAATCTCTTGATTTAACTTATTCTTTATCTTTTTCTGACTCTGAAAATCAGAACAAGATAAAGTAAGTTAAACCGAGATTAAAGTTAATCTATATTAGAAATGAATAAAAGACCGACATATGTTTCGTTTTGCTCATAATATCGGCAAGCTACTTTTCTTTAGTAAGTTAGCATTGTTTATAATAGTGTTTTTAAAAATTTTGATCCTAAGGCTCAATTTCACCAATACGTAAGATTAACTTTAATCTCTCTTCAATTTACTCTTTATCTTTATTTTAATTTTAAAAATTAATTTTAAAAAAAGATCTAAACAGTAAGTTGAATCAAGATTAAAGTTAATCTTATATTAGTGGAACCGAGCCTAAAAGATTTATAGGACGTAATAATCGTTTTTCTCTTATAAGGATCTCGTTAAGGTCAATGACTTTTCGTAGCGCGTTTCATTGTCGCGTTCGATTATCGTTTCCACAGAATTATACAGCAATGCGGTGTTGCTTAGAAACCGAGGCTCACAACACGGAAGTCGATATATAGCTGGCCACTACGTAATTGACAACAATGATTGCGTTTCTAATCTTTATGTGAGATAGTAGATCAAGGACGACGCCGATATAGATGAAATCAAGTTTATCATTAAATATTTGCGCACGTTTAATATATCTTATAAAGTGATAATCGACGCATATCATGTTGTAAAACAGCTATTGGTATCCTCAGAAATCTATTTTGAATTAATATTTCTTTACTCTAAAAATAACTAGACATGTTTTTCGACAGATGATAGATATTTATTTTATAACAATTGAAAGTTTTCGTTATTATAAAGATTCTCGCTCTAACTAGTATAAGTTTGATCAACTTCAATTTCTTTTACGTCAGTGTTTTTATCTCAAGATTTTTAACGAATAATAAAAATGTGCTTTTTAATTAATTCTACAGCAATTCTATTTTAGCAGAATTTTACTCGAGATTTATTTGCCAAAAGATTTAATATTGGGAATTGTAAGATCGCGATAAATAATAGCTTTTGATATTTCTTTTAAGAAATAGAATAAGACATTTTTTTAAAATTAAAAACAATTTGTTCTTAAAGCATTTCTCTCAATAAATGTGATATATTCTGTATAGAAATTATCTTCAGTATTTCCGCATTTGTAAAGTGCGGCAAATAATTGTTTTATCAATTGAAATGTGCGCATATAAGACAATTCACATATACTTATATATAAACATGAGTGAATTTCCTTTTACCCAGCGATAAAGTTAATGTAGAACAGCTATCGGCATCTTTGCTCAGAAATATTCAACACGCGCGAGTTAATTGGAAACAACGACACGTTGTTCACCTACAACAGCGAAACTACTCTTTGCGAACTGCGACTTGTGCATAACTCATCGCGCTTTTAGTGGAATCACCGCTTCACCGCGTCATCTGCTTAGAACGTCTCTGTCATCTGACGATTGCGCAACAGCTCTCAACATCGGAAACAATATGTAATCGTGTTGGACCGATGGATAAAACTGAAGTTAATGTTTGCAAGGTGCACATAGTGACGGCACATTGGAGGATTGCGTATCTAATCGTGTATAATTTCCGATTTCTGTAGCCTTTGAAGTTGTTGCGGAATTTTAATTTAATGCGCGATTTGCGAGATAAGCGAGTACAAATAACTGTAATAAAATAAAAATAGATTTTATATTTGTATTTTTAACATTACCATATTTTCTGCGAAATGAAACTATAAAATCTGCATTCTACTTTCTGTTTTTGTGCCTTAAATATAATTTAGAAGT